>NC_043714.1:55163411-55293832 GCF_006229205.1 Suricata suricatta
TCTCCATTAGGTCTCTCTTGTTTTCCTGCTAGACCTATGAGTGCAAACATATGGTTTCTGTCCTTCTCTGCCTGGCTTACTTCGCTCAGCATGACACCCTCAAGGTCCATCCACTTTCCTACGAAGGGCCATATGTCATTCCCTCTCATTGCCATGTAGTACTCCATCGTGAATATATACCACATCTTCTTGATCCATTTGTCAGGTGAGGCATCTAAACCATATAATATCAGAGAAAAAAATATCCCCTGGTTCTAATGTATTGAAAACCCATTCTATCCTGTCATGTTTGTCTGGCCTCCTTATTAGAGTATTTACTCCACCACTACAAAGGTGTCAAGTAGAACAGCGAGTATAGTAGGTGTTCAATGAACAACTGTGAAATACAACTGACCTACACAGGAAGTGTCTGCTTCTTTCTGATGTTGAAAGTCCCCCCAAAATAAATTAAATTAAAGATTTATGGGGGCGCCTGCTTGAGCCAGGCTCAGTCAGTTGAGCATCCAATTTCAGCTCAGGTCATGATCTCACTGTTCGTGAGTTCGAGCCCCGGGTCGGGCTCTGTGCCGACAGCTAGCTCAGAGCCTGGAGCCTGGAGCCTGCTTCAGATTCTGTGTCTCCCTCTTTCTCTGACCCTCCCCTGCTTGTGCTGTCTCTATCTCTCAAAAATAAATAAAAGACATTAAAAAATTAGAAAGAAAGATTTATGTATTTAATTGTAAATGGAATATAGGTTCTGGGAGCAAAGAAACAAGTAGATCATATTAACAAAACCATCCCGTTCATTTAGTGTCTCAATGTTGGCTAATTAAAACATGCACCGCATTAAAATAATACATAAATATTTATCAGATAAGGTCAAAAGATAACTATTCTCTGAATAGTATTTTGGATAACTAGATGCTCTTAATTTAAATGAGAACTTTTACAGATATTTTTAATGGATATTGTGTTTTTTGAAATCTTTAAGAAATCTTTGCTTATGTCAAAATCATGAAGCTCTCCTGTGTTCTTTTCTAAAATGTTCACCTTCACATATAGCTCTATAAAATGCCAAAAATTAATTGTTCTATTCTTTGGGACATCATGTAAGGGTGAACTTTTTTTCTACTATGTAGACATCTAATTGCTCTGACATCATTTTATGAAAAGATCATCCATTCTCCATCACAGTTGCAATGTCACCCTTATAATAACAGGTTACCAAATAAGCATCCGGTAACACACAAACGTGGAAGGGCTGATTCTATTTCTGATCAGATTCCATTAACTGAAAGAACGTTGTTTAAGTCTTCCAGAAGCAACCAGGTTGTAAAAGCAGGGCCGGTAAAGGATGGGTCTACATAGGTAGTACTGAGATACCTAAACACACATATTTTCTTTCTGTGGAAATTGCTTCTTCTCTTGGCCTTTGTTAAAAGAGTGAAAGGTGCATCACTACATTCACTAACGCTGAAATGTACATTTTATCTCATGTGTTACTTCTGCAATTGGAATTTACAAGTAAATAGTATTATTTTTCTTTCTAAGGGGTAGGTGAGAGTGATGAATTTCAAGTGAAAAGTGCCATAGATTTGATGACATATTTTGTGATTCTACCTCTCTGGCCAGTGATTCCTAACTTGTACATTTGACCCAAGACCATTCAGAAACCTGACATGCATCTCTTCAGAATCTGTGCCAGTATCTCCTACCAACAAATTAGTAAAGCTGGTGGCTTATCATATTATAATTATAATGTTAGGTGGTCACAGAAATAACATCAGTATTGGGTGTGAACAGGAATGGAGAGAAATGAGAGTGGCTGAGATAAGAGATCATAAAGCCCATTAGAGAAGAACAGGGCACAGCTTTTCTTTTTCTTCCAAAAGGTTACCTGACTCTAGTTCTCATGAAGTATGCGTATATTTCAACTTCTAATGTTTTTTTAATTTTTAATGTTTATTTATTTATTTTTGAGAGCGAGAATGAGTGAGAGAGAGAATCCCAAGCAGAGCTCAAATCCATGAACTGTGAGATCATGAGCTGAACCAAAATCAGGAGTCGGGCGCTTAACTGACTGAGCCACTCAGGCACCCCTTTTTTATTTTTATTTATTTTTATTTTTATTTTTTAAGTAGACTCTACACCCAGCGTGGAGCCCAATGTGGGGCTCACACTTATGACCCTGAAATCAAGACCTGAGCTGAGATCAAGAGTTGGATGCTTAACCAACTAAGTCACCTGGGATCCCCATAATTTTTTTATTAAATAGACTTAATTATATATCATAGTTTTTGCAACATTTTGTGCCATACATAAAATTGATTGTTTAAAATTTTGTATTAATAAGGCAACTTGCCTAACATCATAAAAATTAATAAAATACCAAAGAATACTTTTCTTAGTTCCACATCTATTATTTTTAAATAAAACCAAGTATAAAGGGCTTTAAAGAACAAAGAAATTCTCTAAAGAAAATGCAAGCTGGTAAAATTAAATAAATATACTGGGTAAATATGCAGCATAGTTGGTTTACCATTAGGAGTCCCTTGATATATGGGGGCACCTGGGTGGCTAAGTCCGGTGAGCGTCTGACTCTTGGTTTTAGCTCAAGTCATAATCTCATGGTTTGTGACATAAGCCCCGTGTTAGGCTCTGTGCTCACAGTGTGAAGCCTCTTCGGGATTCTCTCTCTCTCTGCCCCTTCTCTGCTCATGCTCTAGCTCTCTCTCTCTCTCTCTCTCTCTCTCTCTCTCTCTCTCTCTCTCTCTTTCTCTCTCTCAAAAAATAAATAAACATTTACAGAAAAAGGATTCCCTTTATATTTTTAACACAGATATTTATCATGATCCTCAGGGTATTCAACCATGTCTTTTATGAATGACAGACTTTCTGGCTGGTTGTGCAGTCAAAGATTAAATATTTCTCCAAGTTTCTCTTTGGTCTCTTACAACTAATCACTAATTCCTATAAAGTCCACATTAGATATATCTTTCTAATTCAACTTTTTTTTTCATCTCCAACTTTCACTTCACTACTTTAAGCTATATCTCTCAACGGTAACATTTGTTCTTAGTCTAGTCCTGCTGTCTAAAAGATGTTCTTCAAACTATTGTCAGATAAATCTTTGCAAAAATTAGATTGTATTCTGACACTCTCCTCCCTAAAACACTTTAATGGACTGTCATTATGATTAGGATAAAATCTAAAACATTTATCATAGTCTTTAAAGCTTTGTGCAATCTTCACTTTGTCTATTTTTATGCCCCATTATCAAGAGATAATGTATTCTTTTGTATTATTCTTTAATATACCTCTTGCTTCCCAGGGATTCTTCCCTGACCTGAAAATTTTGGGTTTGCCATCATCTTATGTGTTCCATAACACATGATGACCATCCCCCACCTCTTTGACCTTTGCTTGGATAACCCTGTGTCATTATTGTTCCTTTGCATGTGTATCATTTACCTGAAAATCTGTTTATATTATTCAATACTGCATTTACAGCACCTCTTGAAGTGCCAGGAACAATATAAGTTTTTAATAAAAATGGTTTGAGTAAATTAAGACATGAACATCTTCTCTGCCTTAAAAGAAACTACTCTGACTTGAGTAAACATATTTATAATATATTAAATATTTGGAAAAATAAGTTAGGAGATAAATTTGTTTCACTGAATGTTTGTTTGAATGTTAAAATACTTATTCTTACTATTACTTAGAAGTTTGTGTTTATTTTTTAATTGTTTCCTTCTTTTATATTAACAAAATATTTTTTAACGTTTATTTATTTTTGAGAGAGAGACAGAGAGACAGAAATGAACAGGGGAAGGGCAGAGAGAGAGGGAGACACAGAATCTGAACCAGACTCTAAGATCCCAGCTGTCAGCACAGAGCCTGATGCTGGGCTTGAACTCACAATTCTCAAGATCATGACCTGAGCCACAGTCAGGTGCTTAACTGACTGAGCCACCCAGGCATCCATCTTTTATTTTATTTTAATTAATATACAGTAACACTGACTTTCATTTAATCCTCATTTTCTATATATCAAGCAAAGATTTAAAAGAATAGTATTTAATATGTGTAGTTTATTGCTTACTGATTATATCTCAAAAAGCCTGCAAAAAATAAAAATAAATAAAAGTAATGATGTTTGGGACTGCTGCAAAATGGAAAGTTTCTAGCACAACCAAGAGTATACAATTTTTTTTGGTTTATTGAGATATAATTGAGAAATAAAATTGTAATATGTATTTAAACTATACAATGTGATGATTTGAGATACATATATATTATGAAGTGATTATCATAGCAGAGTTGAATAATCCATCTATTTATTACCTCACATTTTTTTTTCTTGGTGAGCACTTAAGATTTAGTCTCCTACCAATTTCCATTATATAACACATCAACTATAGTCACCATGTCATATGTTAGATCCTTATATACCTCATCCAGCCACTCCCCACGTCCCTTCCTCCCAACTCCTACAACTACTTTTCTAGTATTTGTTTCTAAGAACTCAACTTAAATTTTTCTACCAATTCCATATAAAAGTAATACCATGCAATATTTGTTTTTCTCTGGCTGACCTCACTTAGCATGTCAGCCAAGTTCATCCATGTTGTTGCAAGTAGTAGGATTTCCTTCTGTCTTAAGACTGAGTAATATTCCATTGTTATTACACATTACATATTATATATTATATATCACACTTCTTTAACCATTCATGTGTTGACAGACAAGTTGTTTCCATATCTCAGCTATCATGAAAAATACTGCAATAAACATGGGTGTGCAGACACATCTTTGTGACAGTGATTTTGTTTCTACTTGATATACACTCAAAAGTGAGCTTGCTGGATCATATGGTAGTTCTGATTTTTAATTTCTTAAAGAAACTCCATATTGGTTTTGTAGTGGCTGTATCAGTTTATATTCCCACCAACAGTACACAGGGGTTGCATTCCCCCACTTTTTCTACAGTATTTGTTATTTATTGTCTTTTTGAACATAACCATCCTAACGGATGTGAAATGACAATTCATGATAGGCTTGATTTATATTTTCCTGAGGACTAGTGATTCAGGTGCTCTGCTCATTTTTTCATTGGGTTATTTATTTATTTATTGCTATTAAGTTGTAGGAGTTCCTTTTATACTTTGGATATTAACCCTTTATCAGATGTGTAGTTTGCAAACATGTTCCCCTGGTCCATATATTGTCTTTTCATTTTGTTGATGGTGTCCTTAGCCATGCAAAAGCTTTTAGTTTGATGTAGTCTTACTTGTTTATTTTAGATTGCCATGTCTTTGCTTTTGGTGTCAAAAAAAAATTATGGCCAAGACCAATGTCAAGGAACTTTCTACCTATATTTTATCTAGGAATTTTACAAATAACCCAATTTTAAAATGGGCAAAGGACCCAAACACTCATTCGTTTTTCAAATACAAATGGCCAACAAGTACTTGAAAAAGTACTCAATATCACTAATCATCAGAGAAATGCATTGATCAAAACTCTACACATTTTTCCTTGCAAATTTGGAAGCTTTGTTAGTGTATATAAGATTTGTTTTGTTTTTTTCAATATTTTTAGACTTTTGTTTTATTCTGGAACTCTGAAGAACAGATTTATTTAATGAAATGAATTTTTCTTTGGAGTTCAGGTATCTAAGACATCATTTGGTTCTACCTAATAATATTTAGTTAAATATATATTTTATTAAATGTATACATATGTGGGCACTTAAATGGCTCAATCAGTTGAACATCCAACTCTTGATTTTGGCTCAGATGATGAGCCCAGGGTCATGGGATCAAGCCCCCTGTCAGATTCCATGCGGGGTATGAAGCCTGCTTAAGATTCTCTTTCTCCTTCTGTCCCTCTCCCCTGCTCACACATACACACTCTTTCTCTCAAATGAAAAAATACAGTATAAATATGCAATTGATTAAATATTATCTATAACTGTAAAGGAAACAGACTAATAAAAACATGAGAGAATACTCATTGCCTGTAGAGATTTTATAATCGATATGTAAAATAAGGTTTCCAACTAGCAATATAAGAAACAAGATAAGAAAACACAAGATTTTTTTCCCAAACCTAATGGTGTCTCAATTTCATATGTTTAGTAGTTTTGATATGTATATGTGCTCCTGTCTTGGAGTCACTGGCATGAGCCATGCAGCACCTTCCTCTCACAGATCTGAGTTCTAGATCCACAGGCCTTTTTCCTAGGCCCAAAGTTGGGAACACTAACCAAGTGGTGCCTCCTCATCGGAGGTCTGATCTTAAGCTTCATAGAGCCTTGCCCTCTAAGCTCTAAAATTTTCCTGTTACCACCTGTAGGGTGGTAACTGCTTCCTGCATTTGCTACTTTAATAATGCTTTAGAATTGTTTTAGCTTTTTTTAAAATTTTTTAAATGTCTTATTTATTTTTGAGAGAGAGAGAGAGAGAGCTTGAGCAGGGGAGGGTCAGAGAGAGAGGGAGACACAGAATCGGAAGACAGGCTCCAGGCTCTGAGCTAGCTGTCAGCACAGAGCCCGATGTGGGGCTTGAACCCATGAACTGTGAGATCATGACCTGAACCAAAGTCAGACGCTTAACCGACTGAGCCACCCAGGAGCCCCTATTTTAGCTTTTTATTGACTTGACTGTGTATCTCCAAGTTTCAAATTCTAGAAATTGTTTTTGGGAAACAGATTCCCTTAGGTCTCTCATATAGTATACAATTCTCATTTCTTTTAAGACATGTTCCATTCCTATTGGTTCTCACAGAGTTGCCTCTTCCCTATACCCAGCTCTGCATTAATTCTATCTGCTTGGGAAAGTAGTAAAGTATTTTTCCTTTTGGGTAAATCTTTGTCCCATATTTGCCTTCTTCTTATCAGAAAAGTCTCCTGCTAAAGAATTACTGGGTGTCTCTCTCCTCTGGATCAACCATGCCAAATTTGTCTTTATCTAAAAGATTTCAACAGTAGGAAATGTGAGCAGCACTGGGACTACAAAACATGGGTAGTACTGGGACTTTTTTTGCAAGGTTAGAAGAAACTAATCATAAGGCAATTGCCTTCTAATAATCAGCAATTCATCTGGGAACCTTTTAACTGATGGTCAACTGGAAACAATGTTCTCTCATTATTAGCCTAGAATAATGCAATGATGCAATGCCCTACCAACCTTTTCTTTTCTTTTTCTTATTTGAAAAACAAATGCAAAAGAGCTGGTAATAAGGGAAACCTTTATTTTTTGATCTTTAATTCTATGTTATCCTTTTATAAGAGATGCTTTCTGGAATTTTTGTGGTTAGGGAATGGATAAGTTTGAGAGAAACAGCTCAATAAGTAATTGCAAGATCAATCTGATATTTAATTGCTCTTGCACAGACTAGATCACTCTTTCCAAAAAAAATATTCATCTGATTTCATTTGAAAACTTTGGGTGTGAGGCATATGATTTGTATTTTTTAAAAAGCAACACAGGTTATTTGTATATTCAGAATTTGAGAAATACTGGGATCAATCAATGACTATCTACTTCTCAAGATTGAGAATAATCTTGTGAAACTTTTTTAAAAAGGAACGAAGGGATGAAGGGGGAGGGGGGAAGGGGAAAGGGGGATGGTCATGGAGGGGTGCACTTGTGGGGAGAAGCACTGGGTGTTATATGGAAACCAATTTGACAATAAACTATTATTTAGAAACAAAAAGAATCCCAGAGGCATATTCCAAAAATTTTGATTTAGTAGGTCTGAGATGAAGCTCAGAAGCTTTTATTTTTAAGTGCATCGTATTCTGTTATGCATTTGGGGCCACAAACTGCAGATAAAAGCCTGTAGGAAAGATGGCATCAGCTGAACTTTGTACCTAAAAGTGCATTGCTCAAAAGCAGCCACCTGCAACCCCGTAGTAACAAAGAAGAATGCATTTTGCAAAGGAATAATATGGTCATTACATTTCTGGAATCCATGAGGTTCTGTGGGAACTTCACATTGGCGTTAAGGAAGTTCAGAAAGTTTCCTCTAAACTTGATCAGAGATCTGTTGTTTCCCTTAATCCCCAGGAAATTTCTCACCCTTTATCTTATGTGAGAGCCTCATAAAATCAAGTAAACTATCTCAGTGTTTTACTGGCCTAAGAATCCTTCTACTCTCTATCCCCCCAGTCTTCTGAAGGAACTCCAAAATTAATCAGAGGTTTGAAAATACATGATAGTCTCAAGCCCAATCAAAACATGGTACAGAAAAGTTAATGGAGTCCAAAGATAGAAGAAAAACTTCTATTACTGGAAATATGAAAAGTTAGATTGCATGAGGTCCATTTAAAAATATATATATCAAAATGATGAATGTGAACAAATCCTTTCTCTTACATTATTTTCCAAAGTTATAAGTAGAAGTCTCATAATATATAAAATTAATACACATCAACATTTTATTAACTAAAAGATCGAGGGATGTAGTAAAATGGTAATGGTTCAGAAAATATTTGAAGAAGAAATATTGACATATTCCAACAAAAAAAGGATTTTTTCAATCATTGGAGTAGCATTACATATAAAATTAAAGTACTGTATGCCAATAAATTATAGCCCTTGGGTTTATCTCTTTTACTGAACATAAATTATTTTTACTGCTATCTAACAAGAATTCTCTTTATTGCTTTTGACTCTCTATAAGTTAACTTCTACCCACACTGACTTGTAAACTATTTTAATTGATAATAAATAGAATGCCCTAATCATATACATACCTCCAGAGAATAAGATAATTCTGCTACACAGTGCCCAGCACTATAATTAGAAGATACCCCCACTGGTTCATTTTGCCAATTATCAAGTTTTAGATATTTTTATTAACATTGTTCACCCTTATAAATAATTCTCAAAATTATTATTTACTGTAGAAACATGATCTCATGATATGTTGGCCAGATTTGCTTGTTATAGCCACAAGAAGGGTTAATTAACATGTGTAAATCTTCTTATATATTTATTGGTCAGCTAAGGTAGAACCATTTGGTGTTAAGCAACTATTAGACCAGAAAATCAATGTTTGTCTGCAGTTGTTGTCAGGAATCTAGGATTGTATTTTCAATTGGAGTTAGTATCTGTTCTTCTATGTGGGAGTAGGCAATCAAGCCCAAGAAATTCACCTCCACTCTGGGCCAAGGTTCCAAAAATTTTCCAGGGTTCCTGGCCTACAAGGAAATTATCTTTCTTATTATGAGGTTTGGTTGCATAAGTCATACAACAGGTAACGTGCCAACTTCCTCTGAGGGCTTTGTTGACATTTGTTCCTCATGAGAAGTACAGTGATTCATCCTCAGCGGTGGGCTTATCACACATGATTACAGAAGTGGCATTCTCAAATATCACATTCATGGCCCTGGTTACATAATTGATTGTCCAGTTATATCCCATTAGAAAGGAGAATATTGGAATAACTGTATTGCCGTAAAAATGAAGAAGGCTCAGTAAAAATATTTATTTTTTTAATTTTGAGTGGTCAGTGAGAGCCATTTTTAATGTTTTATTTCAGTTTGCAAAAGCATAGTCTACTAATATAAAGGTTAAAGGAAAAGAAAAAGAAATCACTTCCTCTTTTACTGCTCAGAAAAGAGAGGGTTACACACGGTAAGTTTTGCAAAAGAAATTAATTAGAAATATAGTTTTCAAATCAGCTTATAGAGTGCTGTGTAAATAATTCCTGTTTTATTACAGATGGATCAGCAATCAGCTTCTGGAGATGTCTATGTTGAGACAGAAAAAACACAGAAATCATTATTTCGTTTTTTAGCCCAATCTGATAATTTTCAAAGAAAATTCAGAGCACATGCCTGTATGCAAAACTATTATGTGAAACATCAATTACTAGTAGTCCTTTCAATATTTTTTTAAGAAATCCAATTTCTAGCTTATAGTTTATAGCAGAATTTTCAGGCAATAGTCAGAGAAAAGGAAAGGATTGCCAGTTCAATAATAAGTTGTTCCAGTTCTAAAGGTCTGTCTTTTCAGTGGTCTTAATATATTTTCTTAAACAAATAGCATAAACAATCACAATAAAATACAAAAATAAAATAAAATAAACCTCCTATTTCCTCTGTTCTCTCACTCAACAGAGAATAAATTCCCATTTCTACTAAGAAAAGACACTAAGTGGTCAGATGATACCAAACTTTTTAATCCTTGCTGCCTCTAATGTGGAAAAGGTCAAAAGAAAACCAGAACCGGAATCCAACTTAACTAAGAACCACAAGCAAACTAAGCTATATATTGAAACTATCAATCTTTCTTGGAATCACTCAAAGAGCCAAGATAGACATGCCTGGGATTTAATAGCACATGAAGTGTCCTTCCTGTCAGCATACTAATTGCCCCTTGCTGGCTAGTCATCACAGGAATCTTGATGGCAATGCCCCCAAACCTGTAAAGGATAATATTCAAGAGCTAAAAAGGCAATACTGCAACACATGTAAAATGAATGCATATCAAAGATGTATTAAATAACTCATAAATGAGGAACCAGTAAGATGGTAAAGCTGTTTTCTATGGCATTTGTGAGCAAAAATTTATATTTTTAATAAGAATTTTTTTAATTTAAATTTTTTATTAATTTTGAGAGAGGGAGAGAGAGAGAGACAGCATGAGCACAGGAGGGTCAGAGAGAGAGGGAGACACAGAGTCTGAAGCAGGCTCTAGGCTCTGAGCTAGCTGTCAGCACAGAGCTCAATGAGGGGCTTGAACCTATGAACCTTGGGACCATGACGTGAGCTGAAGTCTGATGCTTAACCGAATAAGCCACCCAGGCGCCCCAATAAGAACTTTAAAAAATATAAATGGTAGATTAAGATTGCCAAATGAGAGGGGCACCTGGGTGGATCAGTCTGTGATCGTCCAACTTTGGCCCAGGTCATGATCTCATAGTTGGTGAGTTCGAGCCTCACATTGAATTCACTTTTGTCAGTGGAGAGCCCACTTCAGATCCTGTCCGTACCCGACCACCCCCATCTCACTGCCCCTCCCACACTCACTTGCTCTCTCAAAATTAAATAACATTAAAAAAGAAAAAAAAAAAAAGATTGCCAAATTAGATACAACAGTAAATGTTCTTTGGGGGCAATAAAGTATAACCTTTGTGATTATCATTTTAACAGGGCAGCAATCATTTGCATTGGTCTCAGACAAGAGTAATTTGCATTGTAATAAGTCTGCCACAAGTTAACCTTTACCCTCAGAGAGTTGTAAAATATCTTAATCTATAGTAAATAAAAAGTCAAATGAACTACATAGCTCTAGGGAATCCTATATCCTCAGCACCGCACTGAACAGACATTCAGTAAACTCTTTTGACTATTTCCAAGGGATATTCAGTGGATGGGGTAAGCAGCATTATAGACATGGCTTAAGTAGAATTAAATATTATAAGAGAGATCTGAATAAATTAGTTATTTGAAGCCCAGAGAATCAAAACAGCAAGATGCAAGAGTATTAAATAGGGTAAAGGAAGCTGGAGGGTTCAACAAGACTAATATTTATCCCACTAGGGTCCTGGGGAAAAGGAGGAAGCAGTAACACTAGAAGACAGAGTGAAGTAAGAATTTTCTAGAATTGTTGAGAGAGATCTATATTCAAATTTGGTAAGCACAATGAATCCCAAACAAAACGCCTAAAAAGACATCCAGGCCTAGATGCATGATTCTAAAACTGGAGAACACCAAAGACAACTAAATGAAAGCAGCTGAGGAGAAAAGACAGATTACTTATGAAGCAACCATAATTAGACTGTCAGCAGTTTTCCCAAACGTAAGAGTATATGCCAGAAAACTGTGATATAATATCTTCAAAGATGAGAGAAAATAACTGTCATCTTCAATTTCTGTACCCTAGAAAAAACTCTCATTCGAGGGTGGGAATCTGTAAAGCTGTTTCTGCTAATGAGCATCAAGGACATAAAATACTTAGAAGCTTTATTCTTTGAAATGAAATGGGATATTTCCTAATACAAAACAACATTACCGAGGAAACTTACTCTTAAAACCATAAGATTAAAGAAACTTTGCTCTTTGAAAATATACCAGGGGCCAGAAGAATAAACCAGCTTTGAACTAAATAAGAATGAATAAGGAAAATTATTGAAGTAGTCTTAATTTTGTGCAGGAGCCAATGATCATCTTTGTGTGCTTCCGTGAAAGATCAGCAAATCTGCTTTTAGTGAGCGTGCATGAGGCCAGTGAGAAAACGGCTCCAGGAAACCACATCCTCATGCAGGTCTCCTTTGCCTGAATTCAGTTTAGTCACTTACAGTCACTGATCCTTTGTGTTACCAAAAATCATCAGATCAAATTATATATGTTATGCCCCGATCGCAATATCGTCCCCAAAGACTAGAGACCACCAGGGAGACCGAGTCACACATGCAAAAGCAAAGGGCTTTTTATTATGGACTGAAGCTCGCTGGGCTTAAGCTCAGTCTCTCAGACTGTGGATCCGTGCTGAGAGCCCCGAACAAGGGCTGAGCAGGGTGTTTATGGGGCTTGGGAAGAGGGGGTTACAGGAAATTGTGACATAGGTACAGTGATCCAATCATCATTGTATAACAGCATTGGCAACAACTTTAACCACACATTTTGTTTAGAGTGTTCGTTCCTTTTGGCGGGACCCAATCACAATATTTAGTGTTACTTTGAAGATAACCAATTACAGGGTGGGCCAAGGACCCCCCATGTGGGTGAGTAACTGGTTAATCTAGTATTATACAACAGGTAACTATCTATGGTCTCCATCTACAGGCCTGCCCTTAGGAATGCTAAGGGTGTTAGCTGGCCACTTCTGAGTGGGTGTTACAAGGGTGGTCTCTCCTGCCTTGGGCAATGTGTAACTAACTGCCTGATGGTTTCGGGGAAACTGAAACTTAGGCCTTCTAGTGCAGAGGGGAAACATAAAGCCTGTCCTGGAGTCAGTTTGGTTCAGACCTGTGTCCTTTCATATACATTCCCAAATGCACAAAACCACACAAATAGAACTTTCAGTGTGATGAAAATGTTCTATATCTGTGAGATCCAATACAGTACCTGCTAGCCACATGTCTCCACTAAGTGCTTGAAATGTGGCAAATGAGACAGTTTAACAGGATTTTTAATTTTCTTTAATTTTAATTACTTAAAGCTTCCATAGCTACATATGACTAGTGGCTACTCTGTCAAACATCAGCAAAATACTTCTATATTTTTTTAAGAAGGAGAGTCAACCTAGGATGAAAGTGTGAGATTAAAAAAAAAGGATGGGGGGATAAAAGGGCAGGTAAAAATTTTAGTAAATGTTTAAATTAAATCACAGCATATTTTAAAGGATTAATAATGGAGTTTTAAAAAGGCAGAACTAAGACAATAATAACACTAAAAATTGAGTTGAGTAAGACTATCAACATTCACCTATTATTATATTGTTCTGGAGCCAAAAAGAGGCATTGATTAATTTTACCTGTTTCAATACATGCACCCACATGCGCTTCTGAAGAACAGATGGGAAAAATGTAATGATTGTAACAGTAACCAAGTCAAACAGGGAAAGAATAAAGAAGCTCAGACTCCAAAACCACTTTTTCACTTCCATTGCAAAGGCACATGGGTAATTTAGAAAAATGAAAAAGTATTTTTTGTTTTGGATCTCTCTAACCAAAGCTTGAACCCAACTGCTTATCCTGCTTTTCCTCTTCCATCTGAACCTGTACATAAGTGATCCTCTTCTATCCTCCTCTCTGATCTTCTTTCCTTTCATTCTGGTAAGACTGAAATTCTGAAAAGTCAATTGACATGAAGTTAAATCCATTCAAAATAGGTACAGACACTTAACAACTGATATTAAATCTTCTAAGTCTAAACTAAGAGCCATTGTTAATTCTTCTCAAAGCTTAGATGGGAGGTACAGAAATATACAGGAAAATTTTAAATAGTCTTAAAGATATGAAATCTAGGACTGCGAAATGTATATTAAATGGCTCACATGTTACTAAGAACCTTAGATTTAAAAAAAAATAGCGATGGCCACGGGAGATAGGGAAGATGCGGAGGGTAGCCTACAAATCTCAAACTGCAAATCCTATAGGCTATCAGAAGTGTTTCGGAAAGCTATGGTGTTTTGACAAACCCTTTTTGAAGTCTTGCCTAGAAATTATGTCAGGCTCGAATCTAATTCTTTGAGCAAAGAAAAGATAAATCCATTGTAGACTTCAGAAAGAAATCTTCAACACCATTTGACAAGATTCAAGAAAGTTACCTGACTCTGTCATGACCCCTCCTCTCTTCTCTTTGTGTGTGAATGGAATCAGGGGATTTGATACACGAGCAAAGGCTGCAGTGAGAAGATCCCATTGCTGGATACATAGCACCTTGCTACAGATTTTGAATCAATCTTAAAACACAAGCAGAGTGGGGCGCCTGGGTGGCTCAGTCGGTTAAGCATCCAGCTTTGGCTCAGGTCATGATCTCACAGTTTGTGGGTTCGGGCCCCCCGTCAGGCTCTGTGCTGACAGCTAGCTCAGAGCCTGGAGCCTGCTTCCAATTCTGTATCTCCCTCTCTCTCTGACCCTCCCCTGATGGCACTGTCTCTCCATCTGTCTCTCAAAAATAAATTTTAAAACATTAAAAAAATAAAAATAAAAACAAAACACAAGAAGAATAAGACCCAGAATAAACTAATGACTTTACATATTAAACCAGTTCATGCTCCCAACCAGTTGAAAACTATGAATGGAGGAAACTTCTTAATAGACACCTGTAGATATTGTAAGTGGAAAACAAATTAGAAAACTGATTGTGTTGCATTAGCTGAGAAAATGAAAGGCAAAAGATAAGTGAGTAAGCAATCAAGGCCTCCAATGAAAGGAGAACCAAGTGTCCAATCTTTCCATTTAACTCTTAAATTCATGAGGAGACATGTCACAAAACATTAAAAGATAGCCTTGAACACTAAACACTAAAATGTGTTTTATAGCATTTACTTGAAGCCCTTGAACCACCACATAACTTCCCCCCAAACTGTCCATGTGGCAGAGAGCTACAGTCCTGGCAATTCTGATGTTCTATCCTACAATTCTCATTCTTATATTAGGAAAACAAAAGTTCCTAGTGGCACCTTGGTGGTTCAGTTGGGTGAGCTTCCAACTCTTGGTTGCAGCTCAGGTTATGATCTCACAGTTTTGTAAGTTCTAGCCCCACATCTGGCTATGCATTGGCAGCACAGAGCCTGCTTGGAATTCTCAAGCTCTCTCTCTCTCTCTCTCTCTTTCTCTCTCTTTCCCTCTCCCCCCTGCCCTAGCTGTCTCTCTCTTTCTCTTAAAATAAATAGATAATATTTTTTTAATTACTTAAAATTTTTTTTAAAGTTCCTTTTTCCTTTGTGACATCCATAGAGAGAGTATGCTGGATTCAGCTTGCAGTCTTATGGGAGCTGACTGTGCACAACCCTCCTCTACTCTGCAATCAGAGACATCATAGTGCTAACTTGAGATTAAATATTACAGTACAAAATGCAGGACATTTTTAAACAAAAGCTGGTTGATAAACCACTATGTAAACAAAACACCAGATGATACAGTTTCCTGAAGGTGTCTTCCTGAAAGGACCCAGTTATTCATAATGTAGTTACAAATAATTTGGACATTTATTTACTGATATCCTTGTGTCTAAATCAAACTCAAATTAAAGATCTCTAGGAGATACGTAGGCTATTACTAATTTCTATTTATATGTGAAGGATTTGGGGATTATTATCAAGCTTTTCATCAAGGTTCTGATTAACCCATCCAAAATGCTACCTACCCAAACTATGTTTTACTCTCTGAAACTAGAAATAAAACTAAAGCCAATACTTGAAAGTCTAACGTACTAATCATACTTTGTACAGGTTATTGTAACAAACTAATCCTCCTGGTCAAGAAAACCAATAAATAAAGAGGTACATTTATTCATAACTTCAGAGTCATAAATAAAATAATAACTCCCTGCTTCCTATAATTCTAAAGACAAATACTTTCTCATGTTCAGTTTTGCTTCCAGCTTCATCTTTTATAATCACTGATCTGTGTTCTGCTTTCTTTAGTGTCTTTCTTGATTGATGTTTTTCTAGGTGTCTTTCCCAGGAAAGTCAACAGTGTACCACAATTTACTCTAGAATATTCCTGAAGCATCCTTTTAATTATCACAAGTCCTTAAGAATCTCAAATTTCCCTGTAACACTTCTCTTTTCCAATACTGCTTCCAATCACTTTTGTAATGTTCTGATTGTGAGATAAGCTCTAAAACTAACTGTGTACTTGCTGAGTTGGCCCAGGAAAAAAAATTTCCAAAGAAAAGTTAAATATACCAAAATAAAATATATTACCTAAGACTTCATTCTGATAAGACAAACCTTTCATTTCTGACAGATATAAGCTATTCAAAACTTTTCCAGGTCAGCCATTTAAAAAAAATGAAAAGTTTTACTATGTTTACCTGGCTACTGCCATATAAATATTCAGATTTTCAGAATTCATTATACTTCTTCTATATGATTTAACCAAGTCCCTGGTATCAGATACCTTCCTTTGAACCTAGATGTGATCAGTCATTTTGAGATTTAAAATGGTCTCTTCAGTAATCACTCACACTTACTATCATAAACCTTGTTACCTATTTATATTTGAGAAATAGGGGCAGCAGTTGATACTTTGATTCAATTTTATGCATATAATCTGAAATTATGCATTAATTACAGTCTTTCTCTCACCCATAGCCAATTCTACCCACTTTATAACAGAAAAATAACAGCTGCATTTAAATGAGTGGAGAGCTAATACCAAATTGGTTTTTTGTTCTTCCTTAACTTTGATGGTCCCTTACACATTGCAAACTTTCTTGCACACTGAATATACAAAAGTTTACAAGACAAGTAGCTTACCATTTATAAAATGCTATTACTTTTCTCAAACACGTTCTCATATAACATTGTAAAATTTAAAAATGTCCTTCTACTGTAAGAAGAGGGAGAAACTCATTACTGACTAGCCTTTGTTATAGAATCGTCCATGACCCATGAAACCTTCAAAGACCCTTATGGTAATTCCACATTTGTTATTGTTTTTTGATGGTTTATACCTTAAGACAAAATCAAACAAATACAAACAACAGGAACAACAACAAACAGAATTAACAGGCTGGAACCACCCTTACAGACTTAAATTTGCCTCACTGTCACCAGACACCTTGGTAGAAACAAAAATCAACCTGGATGATGATACTTCCACTCATTGCATTCAACAGTTTGCCAATTAGCAAGAAATAACTGTGTTGATATGTGTAGTGATGACATGTCCCAGGATTTTGTATGGTTCAAAATTGAGTTCTTGACCTCCACAGGCACTCCAATTTAAAAAGTAAAAGAGATTAAAGAACTCAATATTTTCTGAGGATTTGACTATTATCATGATACAAACCATATAAAAAGAGATAAGAAAAGGGCTACAGAAAAGCTCCCTAACTGATAATTATGCCACACAGATAGACTTCACTAAGATATTTGAATCCATAATAGCACTCAAAGGCCAAATCTTTGGAGAAGTACAAAAAAATGGAATGACAATGACTAGCTTCAAAATTAGAACAAAAAATGTTGGAAAATCTGATTTGTAAATTACACAAGAGGATGACTTCAAATGGATCCTCATCAAATTGTATGAAATTATCCATTGCAGCAAGGAATGTCTCAGCTGAACCCGAGAGAGTAAATTCCCCATTTATTTTCTATGTAGGCCCTCAAGAGATCAAGTGATGCTTACCTGAATTGGTGAAGGCAATTTTCTTTTCTCAAACTGCTGATTCAAATACTAATCTCTTCCAGAGTCACCCTCACAGACATATTTATAAATAATATTTTACCAACTAGCTTGGCGTCCCTTAGCCCAATCAAGTTGATGCATAAAATTAACCACTGCATGCTCTGAAAGTTAAAGCTGGGGATTTTTAGGAACCTTTTTAGAAATAGATGGTCCTTAGAAGAGCAGGTAGCATCCACCCAGAACATCTGATCAGACAACTTCTATATGGTATATACAAATCCCAAAATCAACAAACAAGATCCAAATGACCAGAATTAATAGTTATGCTTATTTTGGATATTTTTGTTTTTTATTCCCCTAAGTGTTTTCTTTCCTCATTGATGGCTCATTGTACTGGATTCCCCATACACATGTTACTTAACTCAGAAGACCTATATCCTTAATTCTAGACATTCCTTAGACACAATACAGACAATCCAATGTCTGTAATTTCCTTGTGACTTTCTAAAATATATAATATATAGTCAATTCAACTGATCTGTTCCACTTTACTTTGGGTGCTATTCAGCTTTCTTTAGTATAAGTTTCTTATAATTAATTGATCTCTTGAATAATTGGAATCAACTACTGAGTAACTTTTTAAGATGGCAAACACACCAGTAGATAAAGCTGTCAAAAGGTTAAGACTCCCTATTATAGCACAGCTAGTGAATTAGTTTCCAGTGTGGTGACTTAGGGGTGCCGGGGTGGCTCAGTTAGTTAAGTGTCCAACTCTTGATTTTGGTTCAGGTCATGATATGGTTCATAGGATTGAGCCCCCCTGCTTGGGATTCTCTCTCTTCCTCTCTTTCTGTCCTCCCCCACTGCATGCACCCTCTCTCTCTTTTTTTTATCTCTCTCTCAAAATAAAATAAACTTAAAGAATCTCATGAGAAAATGTGGTGACTTAAAACAATACATATTTATTATCTTCTTTTCTTTCTATGGGTCAAGAATATAACAGTGACTAAGCTTGGTGGTCTTGGCTCAGGACCTCTCATAAGGTTACTGCCAAGACACCACCAGGACTATAATCACCTAAAAGCTCAACTAGAGCTAAAGGTCTACAACTAAGAAATCTGATTCATATAGCCATTGATTGGAAGGATTAGTTCTTTGAAGACTATTGTTAGGATGCTTCAATCACATACCACTTGGGTCTTCACAATGGTCTAATAGCCATGGCAGCAGCCTTCTCATAAGCAAGTTGCCCAATAACAGTCAGCCGCAGGGCCTTTAATTACTAAGTCTGTGAACTACACAATGACACTTCCTACTTTATTCTATTAATTGGAAATGAATCATGATGTCTAGTCCACATCCAAGAAGAAGGGGATGACACCCTACCCCTTGATCAGAGAAGTATCAATGAATTTGTGGACATAGTTTTGAATCCACAATATTTAAGATGGGATATTCATGTCTCCACAGAAAATAAATCCTAGGGATCTTTTATAGGAGCTAGGCTTTGTGCTGAAGACTCACAGAAGAAAAAAATTATAAAGGACAGTGATCAGAAAGTATTTACTTGGAGTTTGCCTCCCTTTTATATGTCTTGTAGTGAAAATGTCTTATTTAAGCTCAACTTCTTTATGGCATGAGATCTACCTTGTTATCTCTCCACTATAAATCATACTGCTTGGCATCAGATCACCCTTTTTTCAGAGTCACTGAAATTATACTGTATTTGAAAATTTCATAGGGATGTTTTGGTTGAATATAGACTCTTAACATGGTACCCAAAAAGTGAAATTGGATTTATGGAACAAATGTCTCACGGTGTATACTGGAAAGTAAAAATAGATTTTTAAAATTTTAATAAATTGATATCTGTGTTCAGTTTGGGGGTTTTTTTTCCTAGTATTTTTTCTGATACAATCCAGGGTCCATTTTAACTTGCTAACTCATCTACAGAAAAAGAGATCTTTGGATAAGTTTATTTAAGATGAATACAAACAGACCTTGAATTGAAAACTATATGTTAAACCTCACAGAAAATTCTGGATGTTCTTCTGTCCTCAAGGCTTTTCACTACATACTTTTCAATAGGCCTGGAAAACTGGGAAATTTTCATATACTGTGACTCAGAACTTGACAAGGGAGCTAGATAATGCCACAGAGTCCCAGAAAATTCTTCATCAGAAAAGGTTAGACAGGAATTAGATCATAACACAGCAATTGTAGATATATTATTGACTTTTCACAGTGGAGCACGTGCTGTCTTCAAGGACTAATCTTCTACTCATATCCCTTTAAACCTTTCTGAGGACTTTGATATTACTAAAAAAAAGAGCCTGGGAGTGAATATTGGCTGAGAAAGGGGTCCTGACTTCTGCTTTGGAGAGAAATGACTCATCTTTTGTACCACCTCTTGGTTGTCTAGGGCCACAGTGAGAACATTCCCTTGGCTATCTCTATATTATATCGGCATTGTGGGAGACTGGCTCAAGAATAGCGTGGCCTAGGATGTCAGCTAACTATATTCTTCACCCTTGACCAACCAATTCTTTCCTGAAGAGTGGTTCACAGAGTGCATCTATATACCTTTCATACTATCTCACATATGTACAAATTTGATACCTCATTACAAGCAAACATATTCCATGTAAAGATTAAAACAAAAATAAAAGTTTTAAACTTTTCAATGGAAATATCAGAATGTAACTTTATGTCATTTGTATAAGGAAGGATTTCTTAAACAATAAAACAAACTTTGGAAAAGACTGTTCACAAATTTGAAAAACTGATATCTGTATATTTAAAGACATGATACATAAAGTTAAAAAAGACCAGGAGATAATCTGATATTTAAGTGCATAGAAAGTTATAATAGTCAGAATATATTTTAAAATTGCATTTCAATGAGAAAACTCAAGCAATGGTTGAGTTGGTAAAATATATGACACGGAAGAAGACACAAATATATCAATCTGTGATCAAACCAGGCAGTAGGAAAATTTATAACCATTATATATGTTTAAAAATTCAAAATTTCTTCAGGAATATGGGAACATTCTAATATTTTTCTGGTGAAAGTAGAAGTTGTTACAACTATTTTGGGGGACAAATTATAAAACTAAATATGCACATAGACCACAAGTTAACATTTTCACTCCAATTAATATATTCCAGAATAATTTTATCAATCCAGACTTTACACTAGTTATAGGAAATTTCTAGAAATTAATTAATTAATAACCACTGTTCAGGTCCCCAAATCAAATCATTTGGATTAGAATTTCTAGGAATGGAAATTGGCTTTTGGTATACTTTCATATCTCCCCTGATGAAATTTTTTATGTTTATTTATTTTGAGAATGAGCTAAAGAAAACAGAATGATGGGGAAAGAGAATCCCAGGCAGGCTCCGCTACCCACACAGAGCTCTATGTCACAAATGAACCATGAAATCATGATCTGAACTGAAATCAAGAGTTGGATCCTTCGGGTGCCTGGGTGACTCAGTTGGTTAAGCTTCCGACTTCTGCTCAGGTCATGATCTCACGGTTCGTGGATTCAGGCTCCGAGTCCGGCTCTGTACTGACAGCTAGCTCAGAGCCTGAGCCTGTCTTCGGATTCTGTGTCTCCCTCTTTCTCTGACCCTCCCCTGCTCATGCTGTCTCTCTCTCTCAAAAATAAATAAAATATTAAAAAAAATTTTTTTAATAAAAAAAAGTCGGATCCTTAACTGACTGAGCCACCCAGGCACCCCATCCCTAGATAATTCTTATGCACATAAAATCTAAAGAACTGGGGCACCTGGGTGGCTCACTCTGCTGAGTGCCCAACTTTGGCTCAGGTCATGATCTCACAGTTCATGGGTTCAAGCCCCTCATCAGGCTCTGTGTTGAAAGTTCAGGGCCTGGAACCTGCTTTGGAGTCTATGTCTCCCTCTCTGTCTCTCTATCTCTCCATAGCTCATGCTGTCTCCTCTCAAAAATAAATAAATAAACTCAAAAACATTTTTAAAAATCTAAAAAACCAATCATATAGGAAAATATTCATAGTAGTACTATATGTAATGACAAAATATTTGAAGAAATATAAATGACTACTAATATAAGTCTAAACATAGAAGCATGTTTTATTTCTTTAATTGCATTAAGCACAGCCATGAAAATTAATAAACTAATGGTACACATATAAGCACAAAAGAATCACATAAACATATTCATAAGGATAAAATCACTTGTAAATGAAAACTGAATATGATATAATTTATAAAAAGTGTAAAAATATGTAGAATATTACTCCACTTTATGTGGTTTTAATATGCATGAAATTCTCTTAGCATAGTTAAAAATACATCAGTCACCCCATAACACAATCCAAATTTCAGTTACTATGATATAATATCTGTGAATAATTATATAAAGGACACAGTCTGCTGCCAGCTCTTCTGTCTGTGGTTCACTCTGTAAGGAACAGATGTGCATCATGATCACGACCAACACATCATCTCTTTCAAAGTCTGTCTTGTTGGTCACTGAGCATCTGTTACTCTGTTCATGCACAGACAGCAATTCACATAGTTTAGTTGTCTTTTTGTCTCCCAATGATAAACCCACATTATACATATTTTTAAATGGATAATCAAAAAAAGAAAGCGACTAACCAAGATAAAAGCACAGCAAAGAAATAACATGTGATAATGTTGGAAGTAAAATTCAAATTAAACGTAAATATGGTTAGAGAATAAATAGCTGACCATTGGAATGCAGACTCTGTTGCTCTTCAAGAGGCTTAGCTATGCAGCTAGAGGAGCTGAGTGAGGGTAAACTATGACAGTAGTGAGAAAAAATGATTGTGGGGAAAACAAAGGGAGCCCCATCAGCAAAATGTCCATATTAAAGGAGTTGTTATAGATATTTCATAACATCAACAGCACAAAAAATAAATGTTGGAAGCTCATGGAAACCTAGAAAAATGTAGGACAATTCTGAAGTCAGAAAAGATGCTCAATCTGTATCATAATCCAGATGATGAGAAGGCAAGTTATGTTCAAAACATACTGGTTTTTTCCCCCAAAGAAATAAAATACTTAAATTACCAAAGTTCTAATATTTTAGGTTACAGGGTATTAAATAAATACTGGCTTTACCACTTTTTTTCACTTCCCGATACATTTGTCACTGAAAGTAAGAAAGATTTTTAGTGTTTACAGTTTTTCAAAAATTTTGGAAACTAACTTTTTCATTGATTATTAAGATCACTGTCATGGTTTCAGCCTGTGTAGTTATTATCTTTGTCCTATGCTATTGTGCAAAGTGAAGAGTGCATATATGCATACATATGTACATGAATCCATGCATGCATGTGTACGTACACATATATACATATGCATGTGTTTATATATAGTATATATGGATATATAGGTATATAGTTTGTGTAATGATTTGTATTATAGATAGTTTTAAAATATAGAAAACACCAAATTCAGCTTAATAGATATGTACAAGTTGTTGTTTTAGATGGGCAAGAAATTATAGTTTGTATTGAGGAGAAAAATATACAAAGATTCTACATTTTTCATTTTTTTTCTTATGCTATGTCATGATTACATGGGTGTTCATTATACTATTCTTTATGAATTTGGGGATATCTAAATTATTGTATCATTTTTATTAATTACAAATTATTTATTTATTAATTTTATTACATTTATTTTGTTAAAAAAATAAAATAAATGAATAAATGGGGTTATATTCTCTTAATATTTGACATCCTCTATACACATCATTAATATAAGTACCTAACTATTTTGTTCTACATTTTCATTGGTGATCTCAGAACAAAATCATTGATAATAAGTACATCATCTTATTTAAGATCTATAAATAAATTTCCATTAATAAAAAGCTTGCCTATTTGATGTCAAGAACTGGCTGTGATCAGTTAAATGTAAACACCACTACACTCGGACCAGCCTGATGTCATGAATTGAAACTTAGTTTATACACATTCTTTAGCCCTTGTAAAATAGTAAAAACTGGTAGTATTTAAAATAAAGAACCAACCTTTAACCTATCCCCCTCTCTCTTCCCTTCTGATAACCATCAGTTTGTTCTCTATACTTCAGCGTCTGTTTCTTGGTTTGCCTTCCTCTCTCTTCTTTTGCCTATTGCTCACTAATCTAGTTTCTAAAATTCCACATTTGAGTGAAATCATATGGCATTTGTCTTTCTACAACTGTCTTATTTGCTTACCATAATACTCTCTAGCTCCATTCATGATTGATGAATGCATAAAGATGATGTAGTGTATATATGTGTATAATGGAATATTACTGAGCCATAAAAAAGAACTTTCCAATTTGCAATGATATGAATAGAGCTGGAGAGTATTATACTAACCAACTTTTAAAAATTGAGATATAGTTGTTAAAATCAAAGACAAAATGACTACTGGCCTTGTTGATTTACTGAGGAGGCAAAATCGATTAGGCCATACATGCAAAACTTATTTTAGCTCATTTTCTAAAAAAGCAAAACTTAACTTGCTTTGCTTCTTGTAAAGAACTCTGAAAACTATAAACAATTCTCAAACTGTCCTCCAAAATTTACAGGAGGTATTCAATTTTAACCATTCCTCTATCACTAGGAAAACCCTAATGTTATAAAGAGTCATTGTAAAGAATAAACAGCCTCTGTATTCTCACGGTATTAGCAGTCTTATAGCAATATACCAGCGAACCTCATTTCACTGCTGGTTTGAGAGCTCCCAGGTCACCCACTGTTTTTATGTGCACAATAAACTCTTACTAATTACTGTGTTGGAGATCTGATGGTTGTACTTCTGCTATTTCTAAATTTTTGACATTATTGACATATCATTATGTAAGTTTAAGGTGTATAATGTGTTGACTTGATGGACTTACATACTGCAGCATGATTACCACTGTAGCTTTAGCTGACACCTCTAGCATGTCTCACAATGATCATTTCTTTCTTGTAATGAGAACCATTGAGATCTAGTCTCAACAATTTTGAAATATATATAATGTCATGTTGACGATAACCACGATATTGTACATTTGATCTTATGTGCTTATTTATCTACTAGTTGCAAGTTTATAATTAGAAAAAAATACCTCAAGGTAAAATTATTTTACATTAGCCTGTGAGGAGAAGAGTTAAATTGTATGTGAGATTTTTGTCACCTAAGGCACAACAACCTGGGGGGATAATTACTCTCTTTCTCTCTTCCACTATGTTTTATACTTTTTATTCTCTTTAAACTATTTGTCCCTAACAGACATTGACTACCATCTTTTTAACAGCAAGTTGGGTCTAGAACACAATTTATACATTTAATTTTGAGAGTACCTCTTTTGTTAATGAAATACTGCTAAATAAGACAGATGACGAAATACTTATGCAATGTCCACATGTGGTTTGAGTACTTAATTATATTTTCTCAATTTGGTGAAATTGGTTCTTTAGATTCTTTTACTTTTTACATTTTTTAGTGAAGTAGAAATAACTGCAGTATTACATTAGTTTCAGATATATGGTATAATGATTCAACAATTCTATTACTCAGTACTCATACACGCATACTCTTTAGTTTTTTTATGTTTATTTACTTATTTTAGAGAGAGAGAGAGAGAGAGAGAGAGAGAGAGAGAGAGAGAGAGAATGCACTAGCATGTTCAGGAAAGGGAGAGGCAAACAGAGAGAGAACCCCAAGCAGGATTTGTACTGGGGCTTGAACCCCTATGCAGGACTTGAATCCATGAACCATGAGATCATGACCTGAGCCAAAATCAAGAGCCAAACTTTTAACCAAGTGAGCCACCCATGTTCCCCCAAATTATTCTCTTAATCCACTTAATCTATTTCACCCATCCCCTTACCCACTGGCCATGGCAAACACCCATTTGTACTCTGTAGTTAAGAGTCTGTTTGGTTGTCTCTTTTCTTTCTTTCTTTGTTTTGTTTCTTAAATTCCACATATGAAAGAAATCATATGGTATTTGTCTTTCTCTGTCTGACTCATTTCACTTACTATAATATTCTCTAGGTCTGGCTGAGTAATAATTCATTATGTATACACACCATCACATTGTATGTACATATAGCATATATATTATATACCACATCTTCTTTATCAATTTCTCTATTAATAGACAGAGGTTGCTTTTATACCTTGGCTATTATAAATAAGACTGAAGAATATGAGGATGCATATTCTCTTGAATTAGTATTTTCATTTTCTTTAGATAAATACTCAGTAGTGGTATTAATGGATCATACAATAATTCTATTTTTGTTTGATAAACCTCTGTATTGTTTTCCAGAGTGACTGTACCAGTTTGCATTCCCACTAACAGTGCACAAGTGTTCTTTTTTCTCCACGTCCTCACCAAAACTTGTTTCTTGTGTTTTTTAATTTATCTACTCTGGCAAGTATGAGGAGCTATCTCATTGTGGCTTTGATTTGCATTTTCCTGATGATGAGTGATGCTGAATATTTTTTCATGTGTCTGTTGGCCATTTGGATGTTGTCTCTGGAAAAATGTCTATTCAGGTCCTCTGGGCAAATAATCTGATTTTTCAATTGGATTCTGAAAATTTTTAAATAAAGAACTCATGAAGTAAAAATATCCCCATTAGAAGTTCCTTAAGGAATGGGTCGAGGAAAAATACTGCAGACAGTTTCAGATGATGAAGAAAGACCCTGAAAAGTCCCTCTTGAATAAGCCACACTTGGCTGGAATGACAAATCAAAAGAAAATATTAAATTCTCAACATGAATAGTGTAGACAATATTATTTTTTTTAGTTCTGAGGGGATATAGATTTTTATAATGGCAGAAATTTGTAGTGATCAACTTTTTCCTATCCTATACAATTAGAGAATCTTCTATTTCTGGCATTGTATTACTTGAATGTTAATTAAATAGTTTACCAGGTACAAATTTGTCTAGTGAATTTGGGGTAACCACACTTCTGAATAATATGCAAAATGAGAGACTAGGAAGTGATCCGGCTAAGTATATTTTGTAGTCTTAGATAAGGGATTTTCATAGAGAAAATGAAAGGTTTCAGCATGGCTAAGGAAGTAGGTATATAGAACAGCAGGAACGGTAACCTATAAATTGTTTTTTGCTCCTATATACTGTGCCCAAGGGTTCAGTGGATCAGAAGGGTTGTAAGCTATGTATGTTTTACTGTACGTGTCAGAAAACAAGTGATGGAAGGAGTTTATAGCATTAGAAATATCTGTTTTCTATAGTCCAGCCACCCTCTATTTTGTTCATGGGCTTTAGATTTTTTTTTAAATTTTCATCCAACCTCACATGAGCCAATTTATTTATTCAGGAAACTATATGATCCTCCCTAACATTTGCATTCATATTTACATACCGACCACTTCACAAAGGACTGTTTAATCACTAGTATCCATGCTCCCAGGCAGAAGCCATTATTTATTTTTTTATACTTTTATTTTTTTTAATGTTCATAAGTTTTGAGAGAGAGAGAGAGCACAAGCACGAGTAGGGGAAGGGCAGAGAGAGAGGGAAACACAGAATCCAAAGCAGGCCCCAGACTCCCAGATGTGGAGCTAGATGCAGGTCTTGAACTCATGAACTTTTAGATTATGACCTGAGCCCAGACTGAGCCACACAGGTCCCCCGAGAAGGTATTATTTAAAAAAAAATTTTTTTATAGGTATGAGAAAAACATATCAGTCATTGTTGTAGTAACTGGAATTCTTTCTTTCTTTCCCTCAATGAATAAAAAAAAACCTTTAGTTCCCTTACTTGAAAAAAGCAGTGGTGCCCCTCTGAGCACCTATTCCTCTTTTGAATACTTTTTTTTTTTTTTTTTAGCCAGAAGAATAAAATGCTAAACCTTAGAGGGAGCTGAGGACAGGCTTCTCATTACTATCTAGTTCCTACCCCAGTGGGGATGAAATTCAAAGGGACTGTTATGTGCCTAAGTAAGAAAAAATGAGCAATACACTTTCTCCATAGACTATAGCAAGTCTTAGGCAGAACTACTGTTGATGTCAGGGTGGTGTTTCTGAGGAAAAACATTGAGTGTGGTAAATAAGCTTTGAGCACACCTAAATCTCTCTACATTACAGACACTAGAATAAAATCCTAAGTGGAGAAAGAAGAAAAGATAAGTAATTATTAGTGGTAGAGAAAGGAGAGGGAGCTATGGAAAACAGGAACTCTGGCAGTGGATTTTAGAACTTGCATATTCTGTGGTCCGTGACATAAACTTCCAGACACATCCCCTTAGAAAATCTGTAGTACAGCCTAGAAGAAAAAGTCACAAATAGCCAGCTGTCATTAGAACGGAGTTAGAAGTTATGGGGAAAAATTTTTAAGGACCAAGGTCTGCGTATTCTTTGTCACCAATATGAAACAGAATTGGGCCATTAGAATACAGTTCTGGCAGACCTCTGGGTTAAACCCATCCTGAACTTCCTGCAAAGAGGTGGTAGCATGTATTATTTTAAAGACAAATTTTTGAGTTCCAAGAATGAAACCAACAGCAGGTTTTATTTTATCCTATTAATAACCAACCTTTCACAGTGAACTCAGTGTCACATAAATAAATAAAATACACAAAAGCTTTAATGCTCCCTGCCTCACCTCTCTGACCCTGTGGGGTGGTGGGGGTGGGGGGGAATGGTAGAATTCCAGCCTGAATTTCAGTAAGAATTTTAGTTTCTCACCCAAGCAAGGATGAGCCACAAACTGAGTCTAGGGAAGACAAGCTTAATCTCAAAAGCCTATACATCTCCCAGAGTCTAGAACTTGCCCTGCCTACTCAAAGGAAGAACAATACTACCAAGAATTTTATTATAGTAGAGAAGATCCCACAGCACAAACTAGATCAATTTCTTGCTTCCTGAAATAATGTTAAAAAGATGCTCAATGGGTGTAAATCTTAATAACTTTGATTAAGTAAAGTCTAGGTACTTACTGAACAAACCCAACCATTCAGAAACTATGATCGTTCCTTGCAAAATTCAGCTTTCCATTTAAAATGTATTGCCAAGAGTCAACTGAGCTTTTACATTTCAAATATAGTTGTTGTACCTAATTCAAACTACGTGTGTAAGCAAATTACCTATACATGTCTTATCCTTATGTCCTATAGCCTTATGCCAATAGAGTAGATAGTCTAGAGACTTAAGGTCAAACACCTCACTACTCATTTGCAAATGAAAGAAGAGCCTACACTGTAGGCTGTGTACACACTGTGTACATACTGTGAGCTTTTCCAAGGACAGTCCAGCCCATTCAGGATTTGGGACTTTTTACTGATTAATTGTTTATAACAGCCCCTTGAGAATTGAAGTCACCCAATCCATCTTAACTATGAAGACTGAAAACTGAGGCCAACTGCCAGTATTTCTTAAATATTTGCTGTAGGAAGTTCTTGCCCAGCATGTAAGCCCAGAAATCAATAATTTAAGTAGTAACTTCAGAAACTTCTATATAAAAGTTTGTTGGCCAAATATTTACTTGCATACACAAACAGTTCAATTTCATGGCAACAGGTTAATGACCTGGGCAAAAAGCTTGCTTTTCAGGTGTGCCTGGATGACTTGCTTGGTTAAGTGCCCGTCTGCGGCTCAGGTCATGATCTCACAGTTCGTGGGTTCAAGCACTGTGTCAGGCTCTGTGCAGACAGCTCAGAGTCTGGAGCTACTTTGGATTCTGTGTCTCTCTGCCCCTTCCTAGTTCATACTCTCTCTCTCTCTCTCAAAAATAAATGTTAAAAAAATTTAAAAAACTTGAATTTCAAACAATGTTTACTAATCAAAATTTGCTTCCAGATCTTCACCAATACTAAATTCTTACATCAAGCACTTTGGCTAATTCTAATCAGTTCCCATATTTAACAATGCCTTGAACCATTGATGTCAAGCCTATAAATATCCTGCTAATTTTTTTTAACACACTACTAAAACTCTCCTAAGGTGGCTTTCTTCCTTGATGTAGTAGGTGTAATAACATTAGCTCTGCTTGAACAACCCATAAATTCTGGTGAATTTATTTTTGGAGAGAGGGAAGAATAGGCAACTGACGCACTAAACTAATGCTGTCTCCAATTTGTTTGAGAAATAACTAGTAATGCTGTTAGTGTACACAGAGATAAATTAAAATGGTGAGCACACTGTTTTATTCACTATGTCTTTTCTGTTTTTTCCAGTTTATTATAAATATTCTCCTTGAAATTTCATAGTAACTAGTACAACTTAATTTTTTAATTTGTTCTTAATTTAACTATTTTCTATAACTCTAAAAGGCAAGTGCCCATGTTTCTCCATTTAACCTATTTTTTAGCATATTATACCAAAATATTTATATATTCATATTAAATATATGATAAAAAAAGGCTTTTAAATCCATACTTTAAAGCAAATGCAAAAAAAAGGACATCCAGTAATCTTAATTTGTAGAAGAAAGGGTCTATGTTACAAAAAAAATCAACAATTTTCTGACTCAAAGTATAAAGAGGTTTTGGAAAATCCACCTTCTGGAGATAGCCATTATCCTAGATATTCTGAATGCCCTAACAAGCTTTTCTAAAGAGTAAGAAAAAATGTCTTATGTCTTTCAAAGTTTTCATTGCTATTTTTTATAATAAAGCTTAATTTTGACATAAGGAATTCTATAATTCACTGGACAAAACATGCATATATACTTAGAAAATGAAGCTTTAAATTTCACAATGTTGAAACTCATAACATTTCTTGCTGAGATCATCTTCCTCAAATGAACCAGATACTTGTATTTCTTTTATAAATGTACAGTATTTTTATTATATTTCTCTCATTAATTCAAAATGAAAGCAGGGAAGGACATTGTCTTAGCTCTGTCTGCTATAGGAAAATGCTATAGACTGGATGGCTTAAACAAATAAATATTGATGTCTCAAAATTCTAGAGGAGTATGCAAGTCCAGGATCAAAATGCTAGTAGTTTTGGTTTCTGGTGGAAACCACCTTCCAGGCTTGAGGATGGCTGCCTTTTTGCTCTGTCCTTAAGTGGTAGAGGAAGGGAGGGAGAGAAAGAGAGAGAGAGAGAAAGAGAGAGAATGAGATAGAATGATAGAGACAGAAAGAGAGCAAGCCAACTCTGGTCTTTCTCTTCTTATAAAACGAATCCCATCATTATGAGCATCCAATCCTCATGACCTCATCTAATTAACTGCCAAAGGCCCTACTTCCAAATACCATAGCCCTGGGAGTTAGGGCTTCAAAATATGACTTAAGACAGGGGCACAGACATTCAGTTTGTAATACATTGGTTGTAGGGCTATTATTCTAACATATTTCAGGAACTGTTCCTTCAATAATTGTAACCACACTTGACATCCACTCTGGAACCTTGGTCTATACACCATCCCTTCTGCATTATCTCCACTGTATATCCTCAACGTTTCCTTCTCTGATGGTCTTTTCTGCCTGAATATGTGATAATGTTCATCTGTTTTATCACCTTGAAAAAAGAGATGTTCTTTTCTAACTACTAAGTGATACTTTTTTAGACCAATATTTTAGTGTAAGTACACTCTATTACAATATTATAGTTTCTCTAGCATACAGGTCTCAACAATCTTTTTGCATGTCCAATACCTAACAAAGGACCAAATTTATAGCATGTATTGAATATGTATAGTAAATATTGAATATATAACAGAGATATACAATGAATAAGTAAGTGAATGGATAAATGAATAAATGTCTCATTTATGTTTTAACTTCTCAGTGCAAGTGATAGCACTACTTATTCACTAAATCTGTTCTCATCTAGTTTAGAAGTAACCCTAAAAAAAAAAGTTTAAGAAAATAGGTTCTGAGAAAAAAAGATAGAATATAGGTCTGGAGTCAACCTTCCTTGATTTTAATCTTGTTCCACCACCTAAGAGTTGCTGAACTTTGGGCAACTTTCATAAACTTTCTGAGCCTGTTTCCTGACACATGGAATTAATTGGTAAATTTAAAAGCATAAAATGCTTGAGCAAAGTAGAAATGGTAGCTGCTTCATAGAAAGCTGCTTTGTGTCTTTTCGATTTCTCAAAAGTCTTTTTTATTTCTCTCAACAAATTAATAGTATTCAGAGTAGAGAACTTGAGTCATTTTTACTAAATTTATTTCTAAGTTTTGCATATTTGGTGTTATTGTCAATAACACTCTATTATTTTGACTTCTGATTTTTTTTCGTTCCTAGTATTTAGATATACAATGAATTTTTGTATGGTGATATTTTATCCTGCAACCTTCAAGAGTTCTTTTTTTTCTCTCTTAGAAGCTTTTTAGATTTCTAAGGACTTTATACACAGGTGACAATGGTATCTAAAACTAGAGTTTTACTTCCTTTTCAATCTGTGTGCCTATAAATTCTTCATCTCACCTTATTACACTGCCAACAAGCTCCAATACAGTGTTTACAATATATTGTGAGAGGATTCTTCTTGTCTTGTTCCAAATGGAGGGAAACTTTTCTATCTTTCACAGATTAGAATGATGTCAAGTGTAGGCTTTTCATAAATACCTTTACAGGGTTTAGGGAGTTACCACATATTTCTAGTTTTTTATTATATATAAATGTTGAATTTTGTCAAATGCTTTTGCTGCATGTATTGAGATCATCACAGGTGACTTTTTAAAAGTTTGTTAATATAATAAAAACATTGATTAATTTTAAATCTTAAATTACTCTTGTATAACTGGGATAAGTCAATTTGGTCCTAATACATTATCATTTTCAAAAATTTTTTTAAGTTTACATATTTATTTTGGGACCATGATCACAGGAGGATAAGAGAGAAAGAGGGAGAGAAAGAGAATCCCAAGCAGACTCCTTTTGTCAGCACAGAGCCCAACGCAGGGCTTGAACTCAATTACTGCGAGATCATAACCTGAGCCAAAACCTAGTCACTTAACCACCTGAGTGACTCAGTGTCAGGTTCAATTCACTGAAGTTTTACAAAATCTTTGTTAATGAGGAATATGAGTCTGTAGTTTCTTTTTAATGACTTTTCTAGTTTTCTTATCAGTGTAATGTTTGCCTTATAGACTGAATTGGGAGAAGTTCCCTCCTCTTCAATTTTCCTAAAGATTTTGTGTAGAACTGGTATTACTGCTTTCCTAAATGTTTCACAAAATTCACCTGGGAGGGCCACGTGGGTGGCTCAGTCGGTTAAGTGTGCGACTCTTGAGTTTGTCTCAGGCCATGCTCCAAGGGAAGTCAGATCAAACCCTTCATCAGGATCGATGCTAGGCATAGAGCCTGCCTAGGATTCTCTCTCTCCCTCCCTCTGCCTCTCTCTAAAACAAAAACAAACAAACAGAATAATTATCAGGGAAGTCATCTGAGCCTGGACTATTCTTTGTGAGTAGGTTTCTAAACATTTTTTTTTAGTACACAGTGAACTATTCAGTGTATCTCCTTCTTCTTCAATAAACATCTGTAGTTTAGAAATTGTCCAAAAATATTGTCCATTTTATCTGTTGTTGAAATAATCATCAGAAAGTTGTTGATAATATTGTCTTGTTATCCTTCTAACTTCTATAATATCTATGGTCATCTTTCTTATTCCTGAAATTGTCAATTAATTTTATTGGATAAAGGTTTATGACTTTTATTGATTTTCTTAATGAAACAGCTTCTGGTTTTATTGATTTTTCCTTTTTTATGTTCTCTACTTCTTTGATTTCTGATTTTATCTGTTATTTCCTTTGTTCTGTTTATAGTGAGTATAAATTACTCTCTTTTCAATTTTTTAAGATGGAAGCTTAAATCAATGATGTAATTAGGAATCCTAGTGCTATAAATTTTCCTTTAAGCATTTTTTTAGTTGAATGAGGCAAATTTGATATGTTATGTTTTTATTTCATTCTTTATAAAATACTTTCATTTCCCTTTTGATTTTTTATTTTCTGCATGCATTGAAAAGATCAGTATTATTGTGTTTGGAAAACACTTGGAGATAGTCCAGGTAATTTTCTGTTATTTATTTTTAATTCAAATGTATTATGACCAGAGAAAATACTTCATTTTATCTGAACATTTTGAATTTATTGAGACATTTTTAATTGCCAAAATATGCTTTTTTAAGTTTTCATAAATATTACAGTTAGTTACATACAATGTAAAATTAGTTTCAGCTGTGCAATATAGTGATTCAACACTTCCATACAATACCTGGTGCTCATCACAAGTGCACTCATCAATTCCCATCAAAATATGGTCTCTCTTGATAAATGATTTGTGTGCACTTAAAAACAATGTGGACTCTGTTATTGCTGGTTTGAGTGTTCTATAAATATCAATTCGATGAAGTTGGTTGGCAGTGTTCAAATTTATTATGTCCTTAATAATTTTCTATTTTCCTTTTGATTACTGAAAGACTGGAATTAAAATTTATAGCTATAGTTGTGGATTGTTCTATTCACCCTTTCAATTTTATAAGCTAATGATTCATGTTTCACTGTTCTTAGACACATATATGTTTAATTAAGATGCTTATATCCTCTTGATGAATTGACTCCACTGACATTATTAAATGACCCTCTTTACTCCTAGTATATAATTTGGGTGATATTGATATAGTACCTCCAGCTTCTGTTTGATTAGTATTGGAATGATGTATCTTTTCTCACCCATTTATATTAAAATGTATGTCTTCATTTTTAGTCTTTTTTTAAATGGCAGCATATAGTTATACCATATTTTTAGGAATCTATTCTAACAATTGATGACTTTTGCTTAGTATATTTTGACCTGTTATATTTAACGTAATGAGTGATTTGTTTGGTTTAAATCTACCATCTTGTTATTTGTTTTATAAATTAGTACTATCTGTAGTACTATCTGTTCTTTGTTCCCCTTTTCTTTGTTCTTATGAATTAATTCAATATATTTTATGATTCTACTTTATAATCTTTTATGGCTTATTAACCATATATTTCTATTTTATTTTATAGGCTGTGCTTGTGTTTACCATATATATTTTAACTTATCTCTGTTTATAGTCAAATAATATTTTAAAACTGCATTAAACATAAGAACCTTACAATAGCACTCCCATTTCTGTTCTGCCCTTTGTGGTGTTGTTGATGTACATTTTGACTTTACATATGTAAGAACCACCTAATCACTGCTATTACAATGTTTTCAAAGATCAACTGGGGAGGACTTCCATTCTAAAAAGGTGGAATAAATATACTTTTCCATAATCCTCTCTTTAAAAACAGCTAAAGATTTTGGATAAACCCATGAATAAGTATATAAGCATATATAAGCTGGCATGCATGTGTGTGTGTGTGTGTGTGTGTGTGTGTGTATGAAACTGCAAAAATGAACACTAACCTCACACAGAAACTTCTCAAATGGATCACAGATTTAAATGTAAGACAGGACACCTCAGTGGCTCAGTCAGTTAAGTACCCTTGGTACTTCAGAATATTTCTGTAGTTGAAGATGGGGTCTTTTGAAAGGCAATTAAATTAGGGGTAGGGGTGCCTGGGTGGCTCAGTCAGGTAAGCCAGCTCAGAGCCTTGATTCTGCTGCAGCTTTTGTGTTCTCCTCCCTCACTGCCCCTCCCCCACTCATGCTCTGTCTCTGTCTCTCTCTCTCTCTCAAAAATAAATAAACATTAAAAAAAATAAAGTAAATCTAAGACATAACACTCTAAAGCTTTTAGAAAAAATATAGAAAACATGCTAAAAAGTTTGTGGCATCGGGGGCTTGACGGAGAGTTCTTAGACCAGACACAAGAACAATTTATAGAAGAAAAAAATTGATAAATTGAACTCATTTAAATTCTCCGGAAAAGACTGTGTTAAGAGGACAAAACGAGAAGCTACAAAGTGTTAAGAAATATTTTAAACCATATATCTTACAAAAGACTTTTACATATAATATTTAATCGATTCTCAAAATCCAATAGGACAAACCAAAAATAATCCAATTAGAAAATGGGTTAGATTCATGAAACAGATACTGGAGTACACACACATGAAAATAAACACATGGAGCGATGCTCAACATCACTAATCATCAAAAATATCCACACTTCTTTTTAAAGTTTATTTATCCTGAGAGATACAGAGACGGCATGAGTGGGAGAGGGGCAGAGAGGGAGACAAAGCAGGTGCCAGCACAGAGCCAGACAAGGGGCTCGAGCCCAGGAAACCACGAAATCCAGTCCTGACCTGAAAGCAAGAGTTGGAGGTTTAACCTACGGAGCCACCTAGGTGTCCAAAAATATTCAGATTAAAACCATAATGTGATATGATTGCACACATCTTAGAAATGTAAGTTTTTTTTAAAAAAATGACAATAGCAAGTGCTGGTGATGGTTCAGGAAACCTGGATCAGTTATACACATTGGCTGGTAGGAATGCAAATGATATATCCAATCTGGAGAAAGAAGATTTGCCAGTTTCTTAGAAAGAGAAGAAATGAAAGAAAGAGAGAGAGAGAGAGAAAGAAAGAAAGAGAGAGAGAGAGAGAGAGAGAGAGAGAGAGAGAGAGAGAAAGAAGAAAGAAAGAAAGAAAGAAAGAAAGAAAGAAAGAAAGAAAGAAAGAAAGAAAGAAGAAAGAAAGAAAGAGAAAGAAAGAAGGGAGGAAGGGAGGGAGGGAGGGAGGGAGGAAGGAAGGAAGGAAGGAAGGAAGGAAGGAAGGAAGGAAGGAAGGAGAAAAAAAGAAAAGCACAACCAAGACCAATGTACACTTTACATATGGCCCATTGATTTCAATCCTTAATATTTTCCCATGGATGTAAAAATACCCATGAATAAATCTATACATAATTGTTCATAGCAAAGTGGCATAACTATACCATGGAATACTACTCAACAATCAACAATGAACTATTAATACATGGGCAACTTAGATGGATATCAGGAATATTATGCTCAAACGGAAAGCCAATATCAAAAGTCACATACTATATAGTTCCACTTATGTACTATATTTAACATGAAAAAACTGCAGAGATGAAAGCAGAATAATGGTTATTAAGAGGGAGGCGTGGTGAAAGGGAGAAATTGGTGTGACTATAATGGGGATAGCACAAGAAAGAGCTTTGTGATGCTAGAATGATTCTGTATCTTGATTGTAGTTGTAGTTACATGAATCATGTATACACAAACATTGTACCAAAGTCACTCTATAGGCTTCAGTAAGGTGCAATAATTATGTAAGATGTATCTACTCAGGGGAACTAAGTACAGAGTGCCCAGTAGGTGTCTTTAACATCTTTGCAACTTTGTGTGAATATGTAATTACTTCAAAATAAAAATTTTATAGAATAAAAGGCAATCATCTTTAAGGAAAAATGATGTAGATTACAGAAAAGCATGAAAAACTCAGCAGTGATAGATATGTTCACCGTAGCGAACATATTGTAGTGTGGCTTTCATATGTCTCAAACTTGAACAATTTGTACACTTAAAATATGTGAAATTTGTTGTGTATCCATTATACTTCAATAGGGCTATAATTTTTATCACTAGAATAATAACCAATATGCTCATAGTAGGCTGAGCATATTCTCTGAGATCTACATTACTATCACATCTATACTGAGGTTCAGAAAGTTTTAGTAGTTACCCAAGTTCACACTATTGGCATTTGGAAGGACTGAATCTGAAACGTCTGACCCCAATCTCTATGTTTTTTAACAAATGAAGAACTTTTCCTCCTCCATTACTTCTTATCCACATTACAGTAAAATCCTGCTCCTCTCATTTCATATTGTATCCCCTTCAATCAATTCTGAGAGTTACCACTGGGGCCGCTAAAACATAAATCCCATATTCTTACCTTTTTTTTCTTCCAATCTCTTTGGTGTCTTCCATAATATTCTAGTCGAAAATCCTTAGAATGGCATACAAACCTCAAAAACATTCCTTTGTCTGGGGCAGCTGCATGGCTCACTCTGTTGAGCATTGGACTTGGGTTAGGTCCTGATATCACGTTCCGTGGGTTCAAGCCCCACATCAGGCTCTGTGCTGACGGCTCAGAGTCTGAAGCCTGCTTGGATTCTGTGTGTGTGTGTCTCTCTCTCTGCCCCTCCCCCACTCCTGCGCGCTTGTGTGTGTGTGTGTGTGTGTGTGTGTGTGTGTGTGTGCTCGCACGCGTGCACTCTCTCTCCCTGTATCTCTCTCAAAAGTAAATAAACATTTAAAAATTTTTTAAAGAAAAAACATTCTTTGTCTCCCTTCTTTAACACACATGCACATGCACACACACATATAAAAATATCTGATATATACTTACATAACAATATATAAATTAACATATATATAACATATATATCCTATATTTTATAACTGTGTGCTTATATCATAATATGTATACAAATTTTAATATATATGTAAAACTTACACAACTTACTTTCTTATGATACTGAACAGTAAGCAAACCATAAAACATTTTGCCCTGAGGACAACGACTCGGCGCTCCTCTGTTTGTCTCTTGACTGACACTTACTCTTCCTACTTTGCCATCGCAGGCAGCATGTACTCTATGTCACCATCCTCACAAGAAGGGTGATACACTTTCACTTTACCTTTCTGTCCTTCCATAGCCTCTTAAGGGCACATATCCTATACCCCCTCCACCCCCTGCATCCCTGTGTCCCAGGACCATCCAGAATGCCTGCATTTAATTTGCTTACTGGGCACCTGTTATACTTCATTTACATATAAAGGGGAAAATGAGATTCTGTTACTTTTTTTCTTTTTTTTAAATTTTTTAATTTATTTTTGAAAGACAGAGACAGCGTGAACAGGGAAGGGTCAGAGAGAGAGGGAGATACAGAATCGGAAGTAGGCTCCAGGCTCCAGGCTTGACCCCACGAACTGTGAGATCATGACCTGAGCTGAAGTCTGATGCTCAACCGACTGAGCCACCCAGGAGCCCCAGAGATTCTGTTACTTCTATTGACATCTCCTCACCTATTCCAAAAACAAAACTGTGTAAAAATATACAAAAACCAAGAACCAGATCAACCTTAAAAGACACAGGCAATCAATCCCATATGTCATTTAGACTTCATTCTACCTTCTGGATTTCAGTACTACTCACGATGCAAAGAACACAATTGCTCAGCTTGAACTGGGGTAAAAAGACCTTCTGTGCCTGTCTACATGATTGCAGTCATTGTGTCTCTTGGAAACACAGCATTAGACTAATGATTTTACTTCACTTAGTCACACTGAAATTATTTCATTTTTTTCTTTGAGTTTTGGGGTTTTCTTTTTGATTTTCAGTATGTATATAACTCCTCAAAAGCTCCAGGGATCTGGAAATGGTGATTATGCTAACAGCCCAAAATATTTCAGAATGATTAAGGGAAATCAATTTATACTTTAATTTTTCTCTTTTACCTTAAAATAAAATTAAATTTCAAGGTTCCTTTTGATCATTCATCCTTACATGTTATGGCTTAATCCGTTTCTTATGTGACCGTTTTCTTTCAGAGACTGTATATCTTCATTAAGTAGACTTTACCTTCCTGAATCAACATTCTGCAAAAGTGGTGTTTTTAATCAGATACAATATTAAAGACAGGGCCAACATTAATTTTTAAGACATTTTTTTAAAGATTTTTCAAGTTAAAGAAAAATGTTTCATGTGGGTTAAAATTTCATTTTAAATAAAATGAACTCCAGATATGGTAAATCACTTTGTATATTTAAAAGCTAAAGTGGAATGCAGGTTGAAACAACCTTAAGCACAGACACAAGTGTAAAAATGAAAGATTTTTTTTCTCAGGCTCTTCCTACATGACAGCAAATAAAATATTTGAAAGAATAATTAGGACATATTGTTATGTGATTCATATCATATGAATAATTTTCATCTTATAGGAATTAATTGTTTAGGAAGGTTAGGACTGAAATATTTGCTATGTATAACTGAACTAGCTAGTTAAAAGTAATGTTCCCCATGATCTGTTAATTGTTTATTTCTGGTTTTATCTCAATCTCTTGAGCATTTTGTAGACAAGTAACACATTAAATAAAAAATAGGGGCACCTGGGTGGCTCAGTCACTTAAGAGTCCAACATTGGCTCAGGTCATGATCTCACAGTTTGTGAGTTCGAGCCCCATGTTGTGCTCTGTGCTGACAGCTCAGAGCCTGAAGCCTGCTTCAGATTCCATGTCTCCTTCTCTCTCTGCTCCTCCTCTACTCATGCTCTCTCTTTCCCAAAAATAAGTAAACATTAAAAAAAGAAAGAAAAAATGGGCTCTAAAGAGAATTTGAAATGAAAGAATGCAGTCAATTTTAGAAAAGATTTATAACACTATCAACTTACTGATTTTTGACAAATTTCAGTTGAATGTGTCGAACAATGCTGAAAATGTCTATGAATTTTTAGTTTATTGTCCTAAAAAAAGTGCTAGGCGAGTCATCACGTTGAAATTACTATTCTGTATAGTTTTCTCTTCCTCTGTGGGGTCCTATATGAAATCTTTCCAACAGTATGAAATGGATATCAGTTTATAACATTTCCCAAGTTTGGTTTTTATGTTGTCTTGGTTTTAATCTTACCATACATTGCTTTTACTTTTTATACTTTCCTAAAATTTCTGTTTGCTTATTTTTTCAATATTTACTATATTAATATTACATTCATGATTTTAAAAAATATTTTAAATGAAATATACAAGATTTTATGCATATCAAAAGTTTTTGCTAGTTTTCTAATAAATTTTGGTTCCTGGTAACCATATTGTCCTAGAATATTTATGCAACCAAATAAGTTTTTATTTGCCAAGGCATACTTTTAAAATATGTCAACCATTCCAATGGCCTCTTTTCAAGCCATTTTTATTACTGTGAAGCTCAGTGTGGATGTTGAGAGTGTGGGAAATAAGTTTAAAACATCTGTACACTTGCACCAATGGGTTAACAAGGCTTCGGGTAGAAAGCTACCACACAGCAAAAGGCCCAAAGCCAAGCATTAAGTAGGACAAAGCATAAAAGTGGAAAGCAGCCACCAAGAGAAAACGCCTAAGGTTAGTCACTAAGTAAAACAAGGATTAGGGTGAAAATCTGCCTCCCCAGGACTAAAGCATCCGAAAACAGTTAGAGGCAGAAAGCTGCTATGGGGCAAAAGCACCCAAGGATAGCTAAACGGGTGCCTTGTTAGCCGTGAGGCAGCATGTTCCCGTAATCTTGAACTTTGGAGCTAACAGCTACTTGGCTATATCACCCACAGAGGAACACTGTCCATCTGGCATTTGGTGCCAATATATCATTATGCTTTAATTTTCAACTTGAAATGACACTCAGCCCAGCCCTTTGCTTCTGCACATTTGCCACATATGTAAAACCTTGAGAGCTCAGTAAATACAGAGATAAAATCCCTGTTCAGGGCTCTTGTCTCCTCCCAGACATTAGCCTCTCTTGTATTCAATTCTGCATCTGCTCTTTTGCTGGATGAGAGAGAACTGCAGACTAAAAGTCTGCAATATGGGTTCAAATTCATTTTTTCAACTACTATTTCAATGCCTAAAATATCCCAGGCATTAGGAATCGAGTTACATACTAAAGTCCTTGCCCTTTGGGGGAACTTGTATTCTAACATATACTAAAAACTAAATTTAGAGTTAATATACAATTTGAGAGTATTCTCTGCCCATATTCTTATGACATGTTAGACGTTGGGTCAGTTAACTAGCTTCTCTGAACTTCAGTCCCCCTTATCTGAAGACTATGGATAATCATAGTCCTAACTCATAGTTATTGTGAGAACACATGAAATAATGTATATAAAATGGTTATCAAAATATCAAATACATTATAGGCAAAAATAATATAATATTATGGTGATTATTAACAAAATGTTAGCTATTTTCCCTGCTATGGATCATGTCTTGCTTAATGGTTTTGCATAAACCACAGAAGCATTAGAAGAAAAATCACATTTTTTTCCTTCATTTTTGTACATCTCACAATGTGGTAATGTTTTCCATGCTGAAAATGAAGTCCTTAGGGAACCCTACTATGTTTTTAAAATATATTAAAAGTAGCAATGATCTGTTTCACTTTCTTGAGCTCATTTTCCTGGACTTTATCATGAATTAGTGATTATTGCATCTTTCTTTCAGAAGCATTGCATGCTCCAGACATTGTCAGTTATGGTGCGTTTGAGAAGAAGTTACAGTTTCTGACTATAAAATCTAATAACCTCCAGAGCATGGCCCAAAGACCAATACATTGTGTTCCAGCCAAAATTAAATCTGTTAGCCATGTTATTCAAACATATAAGAGTTGTTGGATTTACTTTTGGGTTTTTTTTTCTATGTAAGTAGAAATTTTATTTTTTTTATTTTATTTTTTTAGTATTTCTTTTTTTTTCATAATATTTTATTGTCAAATTGTTTTCCATTTGGGTTTTAAAATAAATAATCTGTTAGTGAAATTTTAATGCCAAATCAATTTTTGGTAGTATAAATGATAAACTAAATGTAGCTTACACATATGCTTTCTAAATTAACAAAACGTTTGCTCCTGGAAAAATAATGTTTGGATTATGGAAGTATAATTGCTTACTTTGAAAGTACTATGAATATTTATATTCAAAGAACACTGTTTAATAAGCTAGTTTTAACATCCCATGACTTACATGCCATTTACAATAATAGAGATCTATGAATTTTACAATGATTTTTATGATAGAGATCCATTTTGAGAAATCAGAAGAAAACACAATTGAGATAACCTACAATTATAATACAATATAATAATAAATTAATTGTGGGTAATTATAGTGGAAGCAAGTATACACTGATTCCATTTGCCACCACCATAATTCCACATACAGAACCTTTCTCTGCCTGTCTCATCTTTGTCATGGGCCAAACCTATGGGCTAAGTCAGCCTGAACCCTTTGATACCTGGCTTTCAATTGGGTTCAGAGGGTGGGGTGCACTGGCGGAAGATTGCTGAGTAGGAGCAGAGAGACATCAACATATTTCCATCCTTCTTCCCTTCTTGTCATGTTACCCCATTTTTGCAAGGTGCCGAGTCCTTCTAGGAAAAAGACTCTGGCTCTGATTCCAGCTTCCTTAGCAAGTACATCCTTACTACCTTTGCTACTTCAGACTTGAATGGTGATGGTTTTCTGGTTTTGGTTAGTTCCCAGTTGTCTTAATATCCTTTTCATGATTTCTTTAACTCTGCACATATTTCTGAAACTACCTTCACCAAATTATCTTCAATTAGTCTTTTAAAAAGTTATTTTTTATTTAAAAAGTTTATTTATTTATTTTGAGAGAGACAGAGACAGTGTGAGTGGGGGAGGGGTGGAGAGAGAAGGAGAGAGAGAGAAAATCTCAAGGAGGCTCCACAGAGCCAAAAACAGGGCTCAAGCTCACAGAACCATGAGATCATGACCTGAGCCAAAACCAAGAATTGGACACTTAATCGACAGAGCCACCCAGGTGCCCTAAATTAGTCTTTTTAAAATAAAAGTCCATTTCTGGCTGGATATTTATTTCTAAATATCACCAAGTGATATTGGTATTATTAGTTTGGAAACTAATAACATTGTAAGTTAAGAGCAGAGTCTAGAGCCATACTAGCTGGGTTTGAATCCCACCTCCACAATGGGCAAATTAACTTGACCCCAACTCAGTCTCCTTTCCGATAAAATGAGCATGATAACTTTGTACCAGACTCATAATGTTGCTTTGCAATTATTAAATGAGTCATTTTATGTAAATCACTTTAATCCATGACTTACAGAGAATATATACTAATGTTACCTAGTATGTTGTTTGTGGTAAAAAAAATAAAAACAGTGTTTAATAAGATAAAAGAACAATGAATGCATTCTCAATGTGTTATAAAAGGTTTTCTGAGAAACTGAAATAATACTACTGTAATGTCAGTACAAGATTGTTCACATACTCATATTAGATCAGGCTATAGGTTGTTAAATGATAGCTTTTATAGTGGATTTTTAATGCCATCTACAACTTTTTTTTTGCCTCTGATGATTTTTCTTTCACATAGGATGTTTTACTACCTGAACCATTTACAAAGGCCTCAAAAATAATAATATTCTCAAATATTCCAGGGTTTTGGAGGGGTCAAAGGGATATTTTCGCCTTTTTTTAATAAAATTTTTTAACACATTCATTTTTGAGATACAGAGGCAGAGCATGCGTGTAGGAGGGGCAGAGAGAGAAGGAGACACAGAATCCAAAGCAGGCTGCAGGCTCTGAGATGCCAGCACAGAGCCCAATGTGAGGCACTAATTCACAAACTGAGATCATGACCTGAGCCAAAGTCAGGTGCTCAAATGACTAAGCCAGCCAGGTGCCCCTATTTTGGTCTTTATACAGCTATATTTCCTGTTTTGATTTTCCCATAGTTGATGAGTTTCTGTTCCTTGTTAAGGATATTGAACCCTTTTACATTCAACTACCTAAGCGAGAGGGCAGATATATTTTTCTCAGAAGCCAAATCTGCTGGGATTTCTTTAAATTCCAACATTTGGATGCCATATAGAACTGTATTCAGTCCCAGCCATGATGGTAGCAGAAGCAGTATAACTTATGGAGGACAAAATTAACAGAGAAATCATATTACAGCTTTACCTTTTTGCTAGGAGCTATAGTGTAACATCACTTCTAAGAACAGAATTGCAGCTTTATTGGAAAGTAAAAAAGCAACATGTACTTTTCATGTTGTCAGTAAACAGTTGACCTAAATTAAAGGTAAACTGAGGCAAGCTCAAGATTTTCAAAAAGTCTAACTTATTTGAGAATTGCAGAGGAACTGCAATTCAGGACACACCAACTATAGCAAGCTACTGGAGAGTCTATTGAGTTTGGGGTGGGCTGAATTTGTGGGCAAGGAACGTAAAGTGGGAAGAGTTCGGGAAGAATCTGTTAAAATCAAAAGCAAATGTAGACCAGCTCTGAAACTTCCCTGAGCAAACAGAACCAATCTGGCCATACAAACAAAGCTCAGTTCAGCTTATTCTGTGAGACGATCCCGACCTGGATCATTTCTTGTTCATGCCTCTGGAAACCATAAGCAAAACATCCCAAGGCTTTGATGAGGCAACTCCTGGCCAACTGTCTATCATTTAAGAAAACTCCATTACCAGTTTTCTATGTATCAGGCATTTACAGGAAAGCAGTCTCTGTCCTTAAATTTTGTTTTCCTAATGGCACATGAATGAGATTTTCCATTTCATATCTTCCAGATCTTTTTTTTACAGTGATCCAATTATTATTACACAGTATTATTGACAGCAGGTTTATCCAATTACAACATTTAGAGTGTTAACCTGTAAGGGAAGGAGAGTTTACCCAATTTCCGCCAGTCTCCATGGTTAATTTGGTAAGGGTCTCTTTTAGGGTTTCTAATATCTGTCGCTGCCTGGTTTACAAAAGTAAGGATGACAGCCAATTTGTTTCCTCATTTCTCAGGATCCTTGGGCGTATCAGTGCAATACGCCTCCATGATTTTTTCTACATTACTAACCTTAGCCAAATCGGTGGGCCATCTAGCGGCCGCTTGAAGACCCCCCCATTAGAGTCTGGTGGTAGAGGCGTAGTCTCCCCTTACCTTTTGCTATGTTAAAATTCCATGCCCAGATCAGAGGCAATTAATACCAACAGAACATCCTATCAGGAACTTTTGCTGTTTCCCCAGTTTTCTGGGGCAACATTTGCCAGTCCGATAGCAAAGAGACAGGACAGTTTATTTTGCTGGACCGATGATTCCTCAGGCTTCTGCCGTGCTAGACCAGCCGGCTTCCGGGGTGTGGCTGGAGCAGGGCTGGAAATCTCATCTCAGGAGTCAGAGTCTTTGAGGGTCAGTTTAAGCTGATCGACTGGATCTGGGTCACTTCACCAGGTTGAGGGTTCTTCTGAGTCGGCCTACTTAACTCCAGAGAGATGCCTAAAACTTTAATAGGGGCTGACCCCCATTTTTAAATATCATCATCTGATTGAAATTCTCTCACACAGCACACATTCACCTTAGAAGGCAACTAGCTACATTTGCAAATATATGGCATCTTTCATAATTATAGGCTAGACTTTTTAAAGGTTATGTTCTCTAACTGATAGAACTTTAATTTAGTATTGATGTTTCTAGGAAGGGAAGGGCTTATAGAAACTCTCTCTTTCTCTCTCTCTCTCATGTGTATATATTAGAACTGGATTCTCAAGACTTCTCATGTCCTCTTTGGCTAACTACATCACCTCACTGAGGTTTGACCTCCTCATTTATAAAATGAAAATAAAGATCCATCCTGTAATTACCCAAAATTTTTGCAATAAAGAATTAATTGTGCTATTTGTTTTCCCAAGTGATGAAGGCAGGAAGTGAGGGAAGAGATCAGTTTCACTGAAGAGTAATCAGTTATTGGAACACATTACATTTTTCCTTTCACAGCAAGGAAGCTGCCTCTGGCAGTACCAAATTCATGTAGGTAATTACCAAGATTTTACAAATAACTCCCTACATTAAAAAAATGAGGAAAACGCACCAAGTCCCTGACTAAGGTCATTATAGACTTTCTGACCATATAGACAGTTATCAGAAAGATCACATATTTGTCCAATGAGGGAATTTTCCCAAAGTAGAGGTGTTGGTTTTGTTTTCCCAAAACAGTTCATTTAGCCTTTTTATTATATCAGTATTTCATTTTTTACTTGGACTGGTGCTGATGGAATAAGCTTGATTCTCAATTCTACCATAACTTTGTCTAGGAGAAGAATAAACTTTGCCAATATAAACATATAATAAAATGTAATGTATTTTATTTTCACATATAATAACCAACTGTTAATTAATAATTATTTAAAACAATTTAAAAATCACATGTCAGGCAAAAGTTGGCTTCAGTTTCTACATGAGGTAAGTCAACTGACATTATCTACAGATATCTGCTCTCAAAAAAAAAGCTATGGTGGTTATGTACATATAAGCATTTTCACAGAAACTTAAGTTATCCCTTGGGCAATGGGAAGACAGAAATGCTATGTAGAAATTACATAGTTTGAAGACATTAAGAATTATAGTAAAATAAAATTTTTTTCCTTAGCTAAGGCTCCAATATATAGTGCTACTTACATAGCAGAACAGTGTCCTCTGAAAAGCCAGTCCAACTCCTGCCCTGTGCCGCCAGACCATGGTAAACACAGAACCAACAGGAATCTTAATATTGTACACATTAATCAAATGTATTCATGTTCACCTACAGTATTCACTGACACTCTTGACATAGCTGCAACTTCAAGTTTAGGGAAGTGATAAATAGATGGTTCAGAAAGCATAGCTCTGTCTTCATAGATTAAATAATAGCCTTAGTTTGTATATTTCTATCCTTTCTGAGATTTAATACATCTTCCAGAAAGCTATCAATCTATCAATAACCTTGAATAAATGCCAACCTCAGTTATGAACTGAAAAAAAATTCGTGTTTTCAAATAGCAATACTTTAAAAAGAGCTAAGTTCACATAGGACATATTGCAACCCAAAAAGAACATTTTGAGAAAAGAAAGAGCAAAGCCAAATGTTTTATCTTTTTTAATTTAAATTTCAATATTGGAAGCAAAAAATGTTTCATATGCCAATAGAGCAATATAAAATTATAAAATAAGCTAGCTACTTATATATAAATATGAAAATATTATAAAATAAGCTAGTAGATTTAATTTTTACTTTATTTCTGATGTATCTTCTTTCCCTTTCATTGACTTCTCTTTAGTGAAAGTCCCAAGATATATTCAAAATAGAACTCTAGTCAGATAATTTATTCCACAGAATCAAATATGTTGCAAGAAATAGGAACACAGATAGTGTTTTTCACTCTCCACATGTAGGTCTCTTCTGAAGTATATGGAGTCAAATATATTGGGTAAGAATATTCTAGCTGAGTTTAGAAACTGTATTGCAAGTGTCATACATATGAGTGTAAGGAATGTATGAGAAAATATAATTTGTCAATTAACATTTGGAAGAGGAGTTTTCAACTTGATCAATTTTAACAGTAACACAGTATTTAAGTGTGTTATAGTTACTCAGCACAAACACTGACACTGAGACACATCTATATGCACACAAGGAGATGAAAGATGGGTAAACAGTACCTAGCACTGATATAAAGGAGGGCTTCATGTAAAGGAAAATGATTGCAGAGATTTTAGTATAAGATGAAACTTATCAAATTCAAGGAAATACAGAAAAGCACTAAGGAAAATATTACACCTAAATTTTTCAAAGTGATGAATAACAGGAAAAATAGTAGACCATAAATAGCAAGAATTCCAGATCTATTAATGTGAAAAATTATATTAGATAATTTTATTTAATATATCAATTGCCTATGCCAACTATATGTGGACTACCTGAGGGAGGTCATATAAGAAGGAAGTTTCCAAAGAGTCTTCCAAAGAGTAAAGTGTAATCCACATAGCTCTTGAAGACAAAGAACCAACTTATTTCTTAAATGATAATTGTTATGTGAAAACACAGATGAACTGGAGGTAGGATGTATCTAGAGAGGAAATATGTAAATAGAGAAAAGAATAAATCCTATAAAGCACTAGAGAGTGGAAAGGTGAACTGTCATCTCTAGAGGGAAAAATAAAAATTTTTATTAGACTGATCTATGACTAAGGAGTCTAAGTAGCTATAGGGATCATTCTGCCAAAAAAAAAAAAAAATTAAAACTCCTTTATTAAACACACACTTCTAAAAATAGATATTAATTATAGGAATATAAGAAGATATCAAACAAGAAAATGAATGAAGACAGAGACCCACAGATGTAATGACAGTGTTATGATCAGCTTTCTTCACTAAGAACATTTGCAAATATGGTGAACATGAACTTAGTTTTTCATATGCTCTCAAGAAATAAGGAAGAAAAGACTAGCCTAGTTTCTCAAAATTTTCTGTTTCTCTTATTCACAGTTTTACTATCATGTGTCTAAATGAGGATATCTTTCTATTTATCCTACTTGGTATCTGTTAGTCTTCTCGAAGGTATTGCTGATGCTTTTCATCAAATTTGGGAAGATACCATAAATTATTACTCTAAGATATTTCCTGTCATTTTCTCTCCTCTTCTTTTGATAGTATAATCATGTATATGTTGACATGCTTAAGGAGACCCATAGGTCTCTTGGACTCTGTCAACATTTCTTCATTTTTTTTCAATTTTCCAGATTGCATTCTCTCTATTAAGCTTTCTTCAAATTCATGGGCTCTTTCTTCTGCCAGATCAAATTTAATACTGAGTCCCTCGAAAGGATGCGCCTTTCCAGTCATTTTGCTTTTAAACTCTAGAATTTCCATTTGAAGATTTCCATTTCTATGGTCCAATTCTATTTGAATTTTCTTGTGGCCCATCCCAATTATTTTTCTACAATTTTTACATTTACATTATTCTCCCCTACTATGCTTTTTATTTTTATTTTAATTATGGATATTTTTTTGAAAAATAAAACACTATTTGCAGAATATTATCTTCTATCAGAGTTGACATAATTTTGTCTCATACAGGTAGTTAAACTAGAATTACTAGAATCAGGTCACCATAATTCAGTCCATAATTAAACTGATTTATAGTTCAGCTTAGTATATGTAAAATGCATTTCTACTTCCAGTTCAGATTCACTTTTAACCTGTAGTGCTCATTGGTTCTCAACTAAAATTCTGGAGTAGCCTATGTACTATTGGGCCACAGTCACAACAGGTACTGATCTCAAACAAATACAAGTTTGATTATTGGCACTTCAATTATAACTTATGAGATTTTGTTTAATACATTGTTTCTTTAAAAGTCAAATTATTATGATAATGCCATACTATTCAAGTTGTTAAATAGACTAAATAAGGTAACAGATATACTCAGTTATGATAGGGCCAAGTATATATTAGATTTTAAATCAGAGATAGGGAAAACATGAAGTAAATATACTTAAGTATCATATTTTGTTGACTAAATTAGGCTAGGGGTGGTGTACTATACATCTTCCCTTTTAATATCTTTCCTTCCCCAAACTTCTATATCAAAGCTTTGCCAAAAAGAGATGAATTTAACATTTGGCACTATCAAGAAGTAGAAATTATTTTAAATAGAAACTGATCAAACTTGCAAAATCAATTTATATGATTTGGACCATTAGGTTTTAGTCAGATTATAATGTTTCAACCAAAGATAAATTGTATTGAATCAATCAGATTGTAATAAAAGAGACAGTTTTCTAATAGACGAATTTGTTCAAAACTTTGACTTATTCAGACATACTTTAAGTATTCTAGGTTTTATATTTATAATTCCAATCCTGATTAAAATTCTCACCTAATCTACTAACATTGTTATATTTTTAACATGAGTAATCTGTTTCCAAAAAAAGGTGTTTGAAATATCTGTCACCATTATGTAAGCCTCATGTACAAACACTGTGTAAATATTACAATGGTAATTATAAGTTGTATTAAATAGTATACAATTCTGTTTTTATCTTAATTTTCTCATTAATTTCCACAGAATCCTTTCTGTGAAGCTGAGTGGCATTTTTTTTAAGATGGAAGTCAAAATAAATGGGAAATAAATTTGTCTAGAGATTCAGGCAGCATGACAGTTGCAGAGCAATGTCTAGACCATAACTCTAGTACATTTTATACCTCTCCATAAATTACTTTAAGATGTCTTATACTCAATTTTTCATGTATCATATCCTATCTTGAATTTAAGAGCATTTAGGTTTAAGGGACATTGCTTTTGCTCAAGAAACAAGCAATGGAAGCCAGAGTAGTGTGATCAAATTATAATTTACTAAATACTATAGCAGAATTATTCTTTCAAATTAATCAACACAGCTTCACTCCCCTTTTATTCTCATTCTGTTGGACTCAGTAAATCAGAGATTCTCTGCCTTGGCACCATTGACATTCTGCAGTGAATAGTTTGTTTGGGGGACGTGTCTTGTGCATTTTAGGCTATTTAACAGCATCCCTGGCCTCTACCAGCTAGATGCCAGTGGTACTCTATTCCCAGGCTTGACAAACAAGATTGATTCTGACATTGACCACTATCTCCTGGGGGATAAACTTGATACTTTGTTGGGAATTATTGCCATTGATGAACCTGTGGGTGAGACTAACCAGTTCTCTGACTTGCATCAAATAAGAAACACAAACAGAAAATATGTAAAAGTGGATAAATTGGATTAATATTGATTGTTCTAAATAATTTAAAATTACTAAATGGGGTGATGTGCTAGGTGACAGGGGACACCAAATTCATATAACATGTTCACGGAGTACTGCTTGAGAAAGTGGCTCTGGAACTGAGAGTTGAAAAATGACAAGGCGCTACCTGTGTGAGGTTAATCTTTTAGATTAAAAGATGCTTAAGTTCACCTGTGCAATGTAGACAAAGCTTTCTTTCTTTTTTTTATTTTATTTTTTTTCTCCATAATATTTTATTGTCAAATTGTTTTCCATACAACACCCAGTGCTCTTCCCCTTAAGTGCCCTCCACCATCACCAAAAGGCTTTATTTTTAAGCTAGAGACATAATGAATTTGTCTGACAGAGAACTGAAGGAAATTTTGTTTTTCCCACACTCCCACGAATTGAAAACAAAAGAAAGTGGAAAATAGAAGATGGTTTCAAAAACTGTGAAGAATTTGTTTTTTTCAATGTTTATTTATTCCTGAGAGAGTGAGTGAGTGAAAGGGGGAGGAGCAGAGAGAGAGGGAAGACACAGAATCTGAAGCAGGCTCCCCACTCTGAGCTGTCAGCTCAGACTCACGAACTTGGGGTTCAAACTCACGAATCATGAGATCATGACTTAAGTCAAAGTCGGATGCTTTTTGGACTGAGCCACCTGGGTGCCCCAGGGTCTGTGGTTTTATCCTATTGCAAGCAAACAAGTGAACCTGCCACAGTTTCATGGACACTGGCAGAAGATATGAAACTCCTGGGACTGGAGGAAAAACAAATTATTACTACAACAATGATAGTACTCAAATCATCCAGTTTCTTGAACCAATTTCCGGAACCCCAGTTCCTACAGGGTCACACAACAAGGACAAGGTACCAGGGACTGAAATGGGTTACATAACCAGAGGGGACCCAAATTTCAGAAACCCAAATCTTTTATAATGACAATAAACGTATCTACCCTCCTTTTGCCCCAGTGGGAAGCATTGTCATTATAACTATAAACAAACAGAACAATTAATATTAATCCAATTTATTCATTTTCACATATTTTCTGTTTGTGTTTCATTATGAACTGTAAACAAACCTGCTCTAACAAAGGCTGTTAGCTATACACATATCCTTAAACCAAGAGCACACCGTGCACGCTATATGTTAGTCAATTGGACAATGAATAATATTTAAAAATAAAAATAAAAAAATAAAAAATTAAATGTAGATTTAAAAATAAAACATCCAAATGAGAAAATAAATAAAAAATAAAAAAATAATAAAAGATAGCATGGAATAAAAAGGTAGTTAGTGCCTCTCAATGCAAGACATGTAGAAATGAGAGAAACTTGTGGACAATTGTCTTAAAACATATGGGGACAGTATTATGGACTGAGTTGTGTCCTCTCCAGATTCATACGTTGAGGTTCTAACCCCCAATGTGAGTACATTTGGAGATAGGGCATTTAAAGAAGTAATTAGGTTGAATAATGCCATGTGGGTGGGCCCTAATCCATTATGACCGGTGCCTTCTAAGAAGAGGGAGAGAAACCTAGGATGTCCACACACAGAGAAAAGGTCACGTTGGAACAGGACGAGAAAGCAGCCCTCTACAAGCCAAAAATAAGAGGCCTTAGGAGCAACCATGCCTGCCAATGCCTTGGTCTCATTTCCAGGCTCCAGAATTGGGAAAAAAATTTTGTTGTTGAACCCGTATCGTCTGTGGTATTTTGTTAGGGTAGCCAGCAGACTGATACAAATAATAGCATATTTGAAAACTTAAAATCTAGATTATTGGTCATATAAAGAAAGAGCCTTCAGACAGAAAACACGGGAATAGCACAATCTTCATTAATAAATGGGAGCCTGTGCCGTCAAGAAATGTGATGAGTCTGATAGTTTATCTACTTACCAGGTAACAAGTTAGCAGCTTACAGTTTAGGAGATGCTGGACAAATATGTGATATTCTGACGGGATCAGAGAAGAGGGACAGTTTGGTACTCACAGCAGCACTAATAGTCAGATTATCAGCATTTTTTTTCCTGGTTCCCTGAGCCCTGCTTCCTAGAGGGTATTGGACTTTATAAAGGAAGCTCAATGACATGGAACATTTCTCACGGTGCAAGAAAAGAAGTCAGAGCTTCGGGAATTGGAATCTTTTTTAGTGGCCTGTAAGTACACTCCCCTTTGCCCTAGAAGACTCTATATTTTCTTTGAATATAAGCCCACCTTGCCTTTGCACCAGATGATAAACTACCTCTGTCTTCTTAAGCTGTTTGCTACATAAACATCCTTGAAAAGATGGGTAGAAATGAGAGAAAAATCAGGAATTACCTTTCAACACTAAGAAGAGAGCAGAGAAGAAAGAACCAGCGTATTTTTATGTGAGAAATGTCTTGCGTGTTTTTCTGTGGCTAGGTATCCTGGAAAAGGTAGACTGTGTTGCCTCTAAAGTGCAATTTAAGGAGATGATGTGTCCTCCTGCAGAGATATTTCTCCCTTTATTCATAGCTAATACCTGAAGTGCTACCTCGCATTTTAGCCCTTGTGAAAATTACTATGCCATCCCTAAAGTCTTCTTTTTGGAAAACAAACAGTTCTGGGAATGATAAAACATTGTAACTAACATTTTAGTGTGATGTAAATTTAGCCTAATAATGTTTTTCCTAACAAGAGAAGTAGGAGCACTCTCCATAGTGGTAAGAAACCCGCTAAGGTGGGAAAATATAAGAAGAAAAAGAAAGTTTAAAAGACACTTTAAACAATATTTATATTAAGACTTTATCTTGTTCTTATGTGGCCATAATATTCCATGTTTAGAATTATACCATAGAACATTGGCTAGTATATTTTATGAAACATATACATAACTTTTTAATGCCTACTAATTTTCCAAAAATCCATTCATAAATAGATTTTACATTTAAAACAAAAATTAATGATGTTCACTTCCTTGGATAATTAAATTTCCTTGTCTAATAATGAGTGCAGTACATAAATGACTCTATAAAATTCTGAATCAAGTTTAAAAAATTAGTGAACATAGTCAATATAGTAAGAGATTTCTATATGCAAAACAAATTCTACTCTGAATAAAATATATATGTGTACATACATAATAAATATATATGTACACATACATATTTTAATATTCCTATTATACTTACTTTTATTCTTGTAATATATTTGTTAAAAATATGTGTGTAGAGGGACCTGGGTAGCTCAGTCCATTAGGCATTGGACTCTTGATTTCAGCTCAGGTCATGGTCTCACATTTTGGGGGATTGAGCCTCATGTCGGGCTCCACGTTGACAGCATGAGCCTGCTTGGGATTCTCTCTGCCCTTCCCCTGCTCCCCATCCCTCATTCTCTAAAAACAAACAAACTAAAAAAAGTATGTCTGTACATATACATTCATATTTATAATATATATAGTTCTAGTCCTAAAGAGACTTTTCTATTTCATATGTCTTTGAAATAAGATGAAAATACAGTAAACGAGCATCATGTATGTGATGCGAACCACAAATTTTAAAGGTATGTAGAGGGAGGACAAATCATTGTAAAGAAATGTGAACAGAAAAAGATGTTTTTAAAGAAAGATTTCTCCATAATGGATAGAAAGAATAGGTACAGATAGGAATAGTGAAGGGATGACAACCTGGAAATATATGGCAATGTAAATGATTAATGACACGGATGTTGTTACAGACTGAATTGTGTCTGTGTCCAGAAATGTCTATGTTGAAACCCTAACCTCCAATGTGACTGTACTTGGAGATAGGGCCTATGAGGATGTAATCAGGATTAAAGGAGTTCAGAATTGTGGGTCTAATCCCACAGTACTGATGTCAGTAGTAAAAGGGGAAGAGACATAGAGCTCTCTCTTTCTCTGCAAGAAATAGAGGAAACACCATGAGGAGACACAGTGAAGAGGTGGCTGTCTGCAAGCCAGACAGAGAAGCTTCACCAGGGAGCAACTGGGCTGGTCCCTTGCTTTTGGATTTCTAGTTTCCAGAGAAAATACATCTCTATTGTTTAAGCTCACAGTCTATGCTATTTGGTTATGGTCGCTTGAGCCCACTAACAGATAAGTAAGACATCTTTAGAGATAGTTCATAAGCAGTTTAACTAGGCTAGATTACAAATCTGTAATGTGACAGAAACTCCAAATATTTTGTAAATCATCAAATGAGTAAATAAGTGAATGGTGCATGAATGAGTGAATAAAATAAAAATAAGTCTATAATTAATGTGGAGGGCTTTGAAAGGAGAGCTGAAGAATTATTTTTGGGTAGCAGGAAGTAACCATAATTCTCTACACAGTGGTGAGCCATTACATAATTCTCTACACAGTGTCAGAGGATTAATGTGTAAGCCATCTATGTCTTTGCACTTGGGAAAAGAGAGGCCAAATGCAAAGCGTGTTACTAAAATCCATGAACAGGGTGCCTGGGTGGCTCAGTTAGTTAAACAACTGATTCTTGACTTTGGCTCAGGTCATGATCTCATTGTTCATAAAACTGAGCCCCCACAGGTCTCTGCACTCACCACATGGAATCTGCTTGGGATTCTCTCTCTCTTTTCTCTCTCTCTTTCTCTCTCTTCCCCTTCTCTACTTGATCTCTGTCTCTCTCTCTGAACAAATAAATAAACAAATAAATAAATAAGTAAAATCCATGGTGTGATGAACTTGTCCTGAGAGAGAAAGAATTGTAGTTATAAAAAGGAAAGACAGTTTGGAAAAGCAATGTGGGAAATCAGGAGCTGATATTGTATGTAAGCAAGGAGGAGTCCAATATGGATCTATACCTTAAATCCTAAGGGAAGAGTTGGGGGTGATACTGAATTCAGCTGTGGGAGTCAGCTTTGGTGGAAAGAAAACGTTATGTTGGAAAAAAAGACTTGGGCTCACTACCGGGTATATGAGGGACAGTGTCTAGGAGATTGTTGCTGATAGAGACCAGGAGCCTGATAGAGAGAACTCAAATAGGGGCGGAAAAGGGACCCTGTCATTATCCACCTGGAGATGATCCCTGACATTACAGAGTTGATTCCATCTTAAAGGAAGACAGTATTGGTGAGCAAGAGAAAACAAGACTTCTTCATTAGAGAACAAACTTGGTTTGAGTTAAATAATTTTGGTAGCTTCTATTTTGATGCTCTCTGCTCATTTCAGTATACAGTCTTCTTCATGAGCTCATCCTAAGCAAGACTTAGAAGAGCTTTGGATTTATCAGCCGCCAATATCCAGAATTTTCTAGTACCTACTAATGGTAGGGTGGGGGATGATACAACTTGGTGCCATTTCTATTTTATCATTTTTGGACATGATAAAATCAGTCATACTCATGAATACCCAATATTCTTGGAAAGAATATCACATTCATGCTGTGTCTCCAAATTTACCGATCAACATTTTACTTGTGCACATTTCCTCCATTTCAGGCTGTCGCAGGTATTATCAGCCATAAAATCTGTCCTCTTTAGTTCCCTTTTCCATTTCAAGATCAGAAGATTCCTCCCTCCATTGATTATACCAGCAGCATACCATCCTCTCCGAAGCTTCCATGCAAAACAATTCATCCTCAACCACTTGTGCTTGAACCTGAAATAGTATTATCATAACAGCTCCTTGATAAAAGTGGTGCTCTGTATATAAATAATTCTTACACAAATGGAATATTATATATCTTCATATATCCAAATAAATCATATTTCTGTCCCTTCTGTACAAAGGAGGAAGTTCATTTTCATTCCCAGAGTAGCTAAGTGACTTTCTCAATGCATCATAGTAGGTACCCAGTTGACATGCAAAGCCAGGCCTTCAGACTAACAGTTTGTTATTTTCCTCACTATTTCTGTTTTTTAAATATATTGTTGCCATCTTTTTTATATTCATGATATTAAGAACTCTCTTTGAAGCATTTATGGGATAGGGAAAGCAAACAGGGTGGCCTCATTTTTAAGTAAGAAGGCATTTCTGCTGTCCAAGAGATAAAGTGAATTGCCACGAGGTGGAATATTGATGGCAGCATAAGCAAATGTTGACTCTGCATATTTATCCAATTACAGAGAATAGATATCTCTAGATAACTAAAGTCTAGCCAAGTAGATTCCTCTTTTGAAGGAGGTCTATATTTAAGGAAAAAAGAAGAAGAATATAATTTGAGAAACAAGCACTAGTATTTTCAGGTACTTTGGAGATGTATCTTTGCCACGTATAGTCAAGAAAGTTGAAATAGTCAAGACTGTATTTCAAACAAGTAGGGCCCAATATAAAGTTGTTCAGGTATGATGAAAAACATACCAGTAAGACTAGGGAATTTCACGTAACCGCTCTACTGCTTAGTTGGGTGTCATCGCTAACTGGAACTTCTAAAAGTCTGCTTTCTCCACCTTTCATCACTTCTTTCTGCCTGATTTTCTCAGATCAACTTTTTCTGTGTGATTGGAAATGTGACAACCTGCACAATTTTATGTCTCTTGGCTTTGCTATTAGAGTGACAGATGCTCTGATTATTTAAAGTTTGAAAGCTGTCGGCCTCCAACTCTGATTTTCTAAGAGAGAAGCACCTTTAAGTCAAGCAGATATTGAAAAGAGGTAGGGCCACCTAGCACAAACATGAGCACTAGGTCCCACGTCTGTGCATCAGAAAACGACAATAATAGAGCAGAATGTGCAGCCACACATAACAATTCCTCTTCCTTCTTTAGGGAAGGGATAAAATGATGGTGACTGAGGGAGATTTTCTTATACATAACAAATCAACATGGCTGTGGGGACTGAGTTTGAGATTTACAACTACCTGGATGCATTCAGAGCCATCATGGTTTGGAGTTGTTTAGGGAGGGAGTGGATATTTGTGAGTAAAATAGCACAAGAATTTTGTCACACCATGTTGATCAAGATCCCTAACACCATGTAACTCTGTCAGATCAGCAGCACTCATGATGGCAAAGCTTATTATAATTGCCATTAATTCTGTGATGAATTCTCCTAAAATTTTGAAGAAGAGTATTCCACCTGAATCATAATAGTATATATCTTCAACAAAAACACTAAGAAACAATTTAACCAGAAGTTACAAATACTCAGCAAAAGATGGAGTTAATTAACTTGGCTTTATATGCAACAAAGGTAGCTAATATGAATAATTCAGGCCCTCAACTGAATGTCAATGTCTTAGACTCAAAGAAAACTTACTAGCTTTCCCATATGTTATGCCAAAACCTAGCTAAGAATGTGTCTACTTCCTTATTCTTCCATCTCCTTGGCCATTCCTCACTCCCCAATTTGCTTGCCAACATTTTCAACTAATGTTTATAACTGCCTTAATTCCCCTATAAACTAAAAATGTAATAAGACACTGCAAAATATAGTTCTTTCTTTAGTGATGTATTGGGTGGAGCAGGGTTTGATATTCTCAGTCAGCCGTTTATAGCCAGAATTATGAAAGCCATTTTTGGCACTAGACTGAAGGCATGATAAATGGGGGCAATGGACATGCTAAACAGAAAAGCAATTTCTCCCACATGAAGACTTTGCTATTTTAGTCATAAATAGCCTAACTAAAATTATACAACTTATTAGGGAAATGAAGAGTGAATTAGTAAAATGTTTGGTTTTAATATTTCATTTTTCCACCATTATTATCATTTATTTATTTGTGAAGTGATGACAGGTACTTGGCTTAATCAAGCTATTAGAAAAGACAGAGTTCCTGCCCTAACAATTTCCTATGAAAGTGCACAAATTCAGGAAGTAAGACATAGTTTGGTTTACATAGGAATGAAGTCCTTTTTGTTTTTTTGGGTTTTTTTTTTCAGATAAGCAGTGACTCTGACTGCTATTTTTTTCTTATTTAAGGGAAGGGGTGATTGATGCCCCCACTCCCAGAAAAAGACTTCTGATAATAAGTAACATTTAGAAGAAATTCAATATTATAAAGGAAAGAAACTTAATTTGATTGATTATTCTATGCTTATCAAAAAGCATTACAATACTGAATGTGTTTAATTCATATATATCCATTATGCTTCTAGACAATGATACCAACAAAACATTTTCTGAGCAAGAACATCAAATGGAAAAAAAGAAAAGAAAGAACAGTTTAAAAATAAGCACAAACTTGGCCACATAAATAAAAATATAGAAGCCACTACTCTCAGTCTGATAATCTGTCCATGAATTATGTTCTTTTAAAGACCAAAAGGAACTACTGTGTTACCAATAATTTTTCATTATGTCGTTTATGTAGAAAAAAAGAGACACAGCTTTTTTCCTGGCCTTTCCCCCCCAAAAAAAGTCTTTTGCTGAAAAACTTCAGATATATTGTTATCATTCCTGTGGACAATGGAATGAATACCCTGAAATTGTGCTTTTGAATTTGCTTGCAATTAGTAGTGATTGATTGTATGCATCTTTGATAAATCGTTTTTGGGTTAGAGACAAAATAAACACGGATGCTTCAAAACCAAAGCGCAGATGGGAAATAAAGCCAGAAAAGACAGCTTCCAAAGCTTTCCTCTAGCACTTGAATTATGTTTTAAAAGATTTTTATCATCCTGCTTTCAAAGTTTTGTAGGGGTGGGATGCATTTTCCTTTTGATACTTTACACCAGAGGTTACCTGTCTTTTCAGTTATAGAGTCTAAGAAAATCTTAGAAAATTCATGTGCAAGATGTTCCATTTTGGTCTACTGCATTTTTCTTTGGCAAACTTTTGCAGCTCGTCAGCATTACAAAGTATGACCGTTTCCAAAGTGCTGGCCACCAGCAGGACAACAGGAAATACCCACCACAATAAAAGAGTTTATAGTATTTAAAAACTTATTTTCCAGGAGCAGAAAAACTGATCTTCTCAACAGGCAAATTTAAAACATTTCACAATTAGAAAAAAAAAAAACTATGCTTCACTTTTTCTCATAATTATTTCAAACAGCTCTAGTTGAAAGATACTCCTTACATTCAAGGAAAATCAGCAGTCATGGTAAACCACATGGCTTTGTTTCTTCTGAGGATGAAAGCATTTCATAATGAAAGACCAAAGAGCTGATGACTACAAATAAATTTACATACATATTTCTTTGATAAAATAGAGCTTTTGTAGTTATAAACTACTCCTATGTGCAGTCTAACCATTAAAATATCATCATTATTTTTTTTCTTATTCTCTCCAGGGTATATTTAAGATAACCCATTTGCAGGTGTACGTTGAAAAACTATTTTTTTATTCCCTCTAATTTTCAAATTTATAGAAATCTACAAGACGGATTTGAACAGCCAGATTAAAAAAAGGTATTCTTTTAAGTAAGTTTAGTAGTTTCATCCAATAGAAAGAAGTATCTGCCAGAAAGAGAGGTCCTTAATCTGTTTCCCAGCCAAAGGAAAACATCACCAGTAAAAAGTATTCCCAGACCAGCGGGAACAAAGTTCTTCATTCACAAAGTAAAAGATGCCAAGGACAACCAGAATGTTTATTGAAATCCAAGGAATAGCTTTGATTGCAAAATGTTCAATCTAAGTGAAACTAAAAAAGTACTTTGTGGATACTTGCAATTTATTGAAATCAGGAAGAGATGCATATACTCATTATCCTTTTATGATTTTTTTTACACCTCCATATTTACTTGTATTTTAAAGTAGATTGTGTTCTATATATCAAACTCCTGTATTTATGGGGTTTTTTTTATTCATAAAATCACACCCTTTGGCAAACTACTTCAGAAACAGATCACATTAAAACCCTGGTCTAATCCAACACTTCTTTCTTCTTTTTTTTCTTTTCTTGTATCTAAAATCTACTTCATAGATATGAAGGTATATATTTTCTTTTTTTAATTTTTTAATGTTTATTTATCCTTGAGAGAGAAGAAAGAGAGAGAGAGAAAGAGAGAAAGAGAGAGAGAGAGAGAGCACGTGCACAAGTCAGGGAGGGTCAGAGTGAGAGAGGGACACAGAATCTGAAGCAGGCTCCAGGCTCTGAGTTGTCAGCACTAAGTCCAACTGGGAAGTCTTGAACTCATGACGTGAGATCATGACCTGAGCATGCTCAAGTCGGATGCTTAACCGATGAGCTACACAGGCGCCCTATGAAGGTATATATTTTCTCACAAAATAATGCTGGAGAACACTTGGCATTGTACATTCAAGTGAACAAGTGAAGTTTAACTATACAGGTAAGTGTGACACACAGGATGGAAAAGATGATCAGAATCTGCTGAAAGCATTGAATACCTTTTCAAGAAACTTGGATTTGTCCCCTAGACAATACAATAGCATTGTTGGGGGGGTTTGTAGTTTTTGTTTGGGGATGGGGTGTTGAGAAAGTCTTGGTAGAAGATAGTATGATCAGGTCTAACTTTATTAGCAAGATCATATGATAAAAAAGTGATTAAGGGATAGGGGGATGAAAAGTCTGGAATCATGGATAATGGTTTTAAAAAATTCCTTTTACTACAATACCCAAGTTAAAAACTTGGAATCCTGAAATCAAGAGAATGGAAATTGATGAGCTATTGTGGTTTTTTGGAGGTGGAGTTTAAGGTAAAGGATATAAGAAAGATTTTAATTTAGGGGTTTGGTGGAGGTGTTAAGCTAATCATTGATACAGAAAGGTATAGGAAGACAAACCAGTATAGAGAAAATTCATAAATTCTGAGGAGTATATTTCAGTCAACATGATCAGTAGTAATTATCTGTTGGAAGATAAGCAAAGCATCTTGTAGGTTGTTACCATCTGCTTGTTACTTCCTCCATGATAAGAGACTAACCTACCACGATGGGCACAAAGCAAAACAATGAAATCTCAAAAATTTTCAGTGACTGAAATTTGAAAACAGTTAAACAGAAAGCCTAATGCACCCTTGTGAATATGCCCAGTTTGGAAATAATTGAATAAGATTAAATCCACATCATTCTTTCTCCTCAAAGAAGCCAGTTATAAATCATATTTTTCAATTTAGCGTAAAGAAAACAAAGTCTTATGACAAAATACCAAGAGGTAGAGAACATTCAGAACAGAGACAGAAAGCGTTAAAATGATAGTCACTATTAACAGATGACATTTGATAGACCAGAGTATGTTATTTGTATTTTACTGCATAGAATGATTGACTAAATTAGTGCTTTATATTTCTTTGTATGCTTTCTCATTTCATTGTACTGCAGAATGTCTTCCTAGCTAGTCTTAAAGATGTTCAGATATACAGTGAACAGTGGAACCAAAAACAAACCTAGTCAATGATGATTCATGTCTCTTGGTACGATGGCAAGTCAGTCAATCTTTGGATGTACAAGTACTTGGCCTACTGTCACCTATTAGTTATGTATTAGCTATGACAAGTATAACCAAGGTCAAAACCTCTGAATCCATTATTGCCACAGATTTCCCATTCTAAACATTCAAGAAAGATACTTGCAAATTTTCAATTATAATGCCAATCAGATAAGACCAAAAACTGATTAGAACTCCTCAGTTAGACCTTTCTGAGCACCTGAAATAGTACTCGGTGAACTGTAACAGCTCCTTTTTCACAAACTAGGAGCCTAGTCTCTGGCATCCTTTTCTCACTGGCTCCCCTCCACCTCTTATTTGGCCTCTCAAGTTTTGAGCCAATCTCTTTAAAGAAAAATTGATTTAAGAGGAGTCCAAAGAACTGACTTCAAAAAATAAACTTCTTGAAGAAATCCCAAGGCTTTGGCAAATATATACAAAAATCTTTAACATCTCTTACATGACTGAAAACTAACTCTCAACCAACTCTTCACCCTGCCAGGTTGTTCTTAACACATCCCAGCATCATGATATAATAATCTCCTTAGCTTTGACTTTGGATATTTGTACTTCTCTGCTTTTTCATGTTCAAAAATTGGGATCGGGTTTGAGGAGGAAGATGGCAAGCTTCCCATTGTCATTGCAGTATGCCTCTGTTGACACTCATTAAGTTTATTTTATAAATTGAAACATTTTAATAAATAGATGGGCAACCTGGGGAAGACATTTTCCTATGAATTTTAACATTATTGCTAGAACTCAGGAGATTATCTTAAACGTATCAAACCATTGGAAAGGGCCCTGATGACTCAAGACACCAGGTCTGGTTCCTTTTTTTAAGCAATAGATTTTCTGAAGCTCTAATGTCATATGTATATAACCCATATCTTTTTATGAATTCACTCTCTACTTTGTGATTGCCGGACCTCAAACTCCTGCAAAGTTCTCATTTTGAAGATGCTAAGGAATCCTCACATTACTTCATTAAAAAGGTCTAATGATGTATTACTTTGTCCCTTGCTTTTGGGTCCCTTATTGTTCTACCATTTATAAAGTCTCATCAAACACTAAGTAATACACTGTCTTAGGTCACTGCCACCATACTTCTGCAAGGTGCTTCTGTCTTCTGCCTTCACCTGTCACCTCTCTTGATTTTCTACCAAGAACTATTGTTTTCCAGTTATCCTTGCTTCCTAGTGGGCATCACCATCTCCTGTTGGAAACCACTGCTAATCCTACTCTGATGTTGAGGAGCCCTTTGATAGGATGTTCTGGGACAAAGTGATCAGTTACTCTTTCCATTTGTTCTTTAGATGCTCTTTCAAGTGGTTCTAAGGCTGTGTATTTTGTTCTCTAATAACTACAGAAGTGTCAGTGAAACCACCATTTCAATCCCATGCAAAAATGTTATAATATCTGTCTTCCTTTCTTACCATTCTCTTAAGATAAGAGTACATGGATTACGGGGCCAAGAAACAAGTCTGAGTGAAGCCCATCTAGTTTAGCAGCATCTGTCCATTACAATAATACATGCTTTATGACTGGGGCACCTGGGTGGCTCAGTCGTTTAAGCATCTGACATTTGGTTTCAGCTCAGATCATGATCCTACAGTTGTGGGTTCAAGCCCCACATCAGGCCCTGAGCTGAAGGTGAGGAGTCTGCCTGGGAATCTCTGTCTCCCTTTCTCTTTGCCCCTCCCCATTCACAAGCTTGATCTCTCTCTCTCTGTCTCTCTCTGTATCTCTCTCTGTCTCTGTCTCTCTCTCTCTCAAAAATACAAAAATAAATGAATAAATATAAAAAACATAAAAATAAAAAAGACTATAAATGCTTTTTGACTAGGTCAAGTTTATCTACCTAACACAGTAATTTGTTTCTTCTTAGCTTCTTAAGCCAACTGACTTCTGATGAGACGTGTTTTATCTGAATTACAATATTAAGCCAGGTCAGGGTAAGGTTCATTCTACATAAAGCAAGGAAATTGAACATGATGAGACTAAAGTGTTTAGGTCAACATGGCTGTCTGCAGTCATCTGTTTTTACACTCTTCTGTATTAAGTAATGCCTTCATATAACTTACATTTAGCTTAGTCTTATTTTCTTAAAAATTAACAAGATGTTTGAATTATATGATGTATTTATTTGGGACTACTTTATATTTTGAAGGTTCCAGAAAGACGTCTGCAGAAAGATTGTATCCTGTACTTATTATGCATGCATATGTTGAAAGAAGTACTCTTTTTAAACACAAGAGTAGCATTAGTTAAGTAGCATTTAGGAATCTACTCAAATGGATTTATAGTAAAGGTAGCAGTAGTAGCAGCAGTAGTAATTAACTATGTGCCAGTTGCCATCCAAAGTATTTTATAGGTGCTAAAAATATAATCTTCACAACTCCATTGGGAAGATACCATTTTGGTTACCACTCTAAAGATAGTGATGTACAGATGAGGAAACTAAGGTTAAAAAAATAACTCTCCAAATCAGCCAATGTTTAACTGGTAGTCTTGATTTTATCCAATCAGGCCTGTACCTGACTAAAAGTTTTAACTGCTGTGGTATATTATCCTACTATCTGTTGCCGGATACAAACCATCACAGCAAGAACAAGTAACATTGGAAAATGCAGAGGAATAATTGAAGAACAGGAAGTCACCCTGTCCTCAAGTGAAAGACCCACAGCTCTGAGAACAGATTGGAGGTTTTATATCAGTTACAAATAAGGGAAAATTGTCACCTAAAACACAGGGCTTATACCTGCATCAGTTTGGATATAGACAGGGAGCAAGAGAGATGTCTAACTAGTAGAACCTGTGAGATGGAAGGTATTAGATCTCAGAAAAAACAATGGCAGATCTCATTAAATATATATAATATATATATCTTCCCTAAAGCCCATAATTTCCTTCTTTCTACAATTAGCCATGGACTAGCCAATAATCCCAATTTTTAATTCAGAGAGATGTTCAAGCTGAAAACCATAGTTGTGCATTTTTAAACAGAAATATTTTGCTAATGTTTATTTACTTCTTTATTTTTATAATAGTTTATTGTTAAATTGGTTTCCATATAACACCCAGTGCTTCTCCCCACAAGTGTCCCCCCTCCATGACCATCACCCCCTCTCCCTTCCCCTTCAGCCCTCAGTTTGTTTTCAGTATTCAATAGTCTCTCATGATTTGTGACCCTCTCTCTCCCCAGCTTTCTTTCCCCCTTCCCCTCCCTATGGTCCTCTGTTAGGTTTCTCCAGTTAGACCTATGAGTGCAAACATATGATATTTGTCCTTCTCCGCCTGACTTATTTCACTCAGCATGACACCCTCGAGGTCCATCCACTTTGCTACAAATGGCCAGAGTTCATTCTTTCTCATTGCCATGTAGTACTCCATTGTGAATATATACCACATTTTCTTTATTTTTTTAAATAGTTTATTGTCAAATTGGTTTCCATATAACACACAGTGCTCTTCTCCACAAGTGCCCTCCTCTATTACCACCACCTCTTTACCCCCTCTGCCTCCCACTTCAGCCCTCAATTCTTTTTCTGTATTCAATAGTCTCTCAGGTTTTGCATCCCTCTCTCTCCCCAACTCTCTTTCCCTCTTCCCCTCCCCCTGGTCCTCCATTAGGTTTCTCCTGTTCTCCTGTTAGACCTATGAGTGCAAACATATGGTATCTGTCCTTCTCTGCCTGACTTATTTCGCTTAGCACGACACCCTCAAGGTCCATCCACCTTGCTACAAATGGCCATATTTCATTCTTTCTCATTGCCATGTCGTACTCCATTGTGTGTATATATATATATATACATACCACGTCTTCTTGATCCACTCATCAGGTGATGGACATTTAGGCCCTTTCCATGATTTGGCTATTGTTGATAATGCAGCTATGAACATTGGGGTATATGTGCCCCTATGCGTAAGCACTTCTATATCCCTTGGGTATATCCCTAGCAGTGCTATTTTGCTGAGTCATAAGGGAGTTCTATGGGTTGTTTTTTGAGGAACCTCCACACTGTTTTCCAGAGCGGCTGCACCAGTTTACATTCCCACCAACAGTGTAAGAGGGTGCCCGTTTCTCCACACCTTGCCAGCATCTATAGTCTCTTGATTTGTTCATTTTAGCCACTCTGACTGCTGTAAGGTGGTATCTCAGTGTGGTTTTGATTTGTGTTTCCGTGATGATGAGTAATGTTGAGCATCATTTCATGTGCCTTAAACAAATATTTGTCAGAGCACCTGAGCAATTCAGTTGATTGAGCACCAGACTCTGGATTTTGGCTGAGGTCATGCATGATAGCAGGGTCATGGGATAGATCCCTGAATTGGGTTCCACATGCAGCACAGAGCCTGTTTAAGATGGTCTCCTTCTTTGTCCCTGTCCCCCAACTTGCTCTTTCTCTGTAAAAAAAAAACAAAAACCAAAACCCCCACAACTACATAGAAATATTTGTCAATAAAATATTATCATATGGACACTGTGAACTAAAGTCTTCCTCCTCTCTCTATATTTGCATAGGAGGGAATCTGTTTCATTAAAAAAATTGCTTAAGGGAAGCAATTGAAATAATGGCTGATAGATACGAGTAGTAAACTAGGGAATGTTGATTCTCACTTGTTAACTTTGAGAGACAAAGCTAAGTCACTGCTACCTAATTATATTCACTTCCTAGAGAACAAGTGTTCATGTCCAAAATATTTTAAATATCACAGGTATTTTCTCAATTCCTGCTGAAAATGTAGAAGGGGTGTAGAGATGTAGACACTCAGTATTTTAGAAGGCAAGGCTCAAGTTCAAAATATTACTGCCCCTCAGTAATAAATGGTATGTGAATGTAATATAAGACCATAAAGGGGCCAGAGATTACATCATGATGTGCAGATAAAGTATCTTTTTAAAATTTAATTATTTATCTATCTATTTATTTATTTGTTTATTATTTTAGAGAGAGAGAGAGAATCAGAGTGGGGAAGAGGGGCTGAGGGAGAGAGAAAGAAACCCATGCTCAGCATGGAGCCTGATGCAGAACTCGATTCCATAACCTTGGGATCATAACCTGAGCCAAAATCAAGAGTCAGGTCTCAACCAACTGAGCCACCCGGGAGTTCCTTAATTTTATTTTATACCTGGAGAGGTGAATATATTTTCATGCATATTCAATGGAAAGAAAAAGGAGAGAAACAGAAGTTCTGGTGTTGGCAACCACCATAATTTAGAATCCTCCCAATTATTTGTAACTTGAAAATCAGAGTTAATTAAAACACTATTCTGAGGGGAATATAAATCTGTCTTTTGGAAAGAATAACTGAAAGACTGTAGTCATATACAAAAAAAGTCATACTCCACAATGAATAAAATTGAGTATTAAATGTCAATATCAAAGCTGAAGATAAAGACAGAAATACATTTCTTTAATCAAAGAAAAAGGAACAAGTAATTTCCCTCTAACTAAATAAATTCAAATGATAGGATAAAATCAATTAAACTTAAAACTGATATAAGAGAGAATAATAACCTTAATCTGAACTAAAGAATTTCCAAGTATTTTTTCATATTGACATATCATGTGTTTATTGTTTTAGTTGGAACTGGAAATTATCTGGCAACCAATGCATTTATTTATTCATTAGGTAAAGAAATACATAATGAGATATGTTAAAGGGACTATACCAGGACTACAGATAAAATAATGGAAAAGACTACACTCTACCTGCAAGAAGACTGTGTTCTACATAGAACCAATTTTAGGAGAAATTAATGACAAATATTTTGAGCACATAGTATTCCATCATCAAATAAATTTCAAAATATTGCTTTTACTCAATCTCTTGAAGTATATTTTCTGATATGTGAATTAGCATCTTCTTTAGAAATTAGGTTTTAAAAAGCAAAAATAAGAACATTCAAAATGACCCTTAAAAGTTTCCTAAATCTTTTGCAGGATATAATAATATTCATGGCTAAATTTATAGTTCATGTTGTATGAAAATATATAGTCTAATGCTATTTCATTGTTTTCTTGGTAGAGGCTCACACGAAATGTTTGGCTTTAATTTAGACACCAAATTGTGTTGAAAATGTGTATCTTTCAACATCAGTTTCATTTGCAACATGGCCAGATGCTCTCATAAAAAAATGAGTGGCAATTTATACCAGTCCAGCCAAATGCAAATTTCCATCCCCAACCTCAATTTTATTCTAGACAAATGGAGAGGATCAGTAGGTGGAATCATGTACCATATTTATGTATTTTTTCTTATATTTATTTACATGGTTATTATTTTACTTTCTTGCTTATCCACTTTAAATGGTTGAAATCTTGCAAGTTGAATGTTTAATGAGATTTCCCTTTAATGAGAACTAATTTCTGCTTGCTTAACATGATGTTTTAAGATTTTACTTGACCATAGAATTCATATGTGTATGTGTATAGCACTTATTAATTATTGATAGAAATGGTGTCCACAAAATTCAGCTACTTGAATGAATAAAATAAATGTATTTAATGAGCAACTTGAATTTGCTGAAATGGGATAGAAAAGAAGAGCTGAAAATACTAGGTATTATACTTATTCCTAATTATAAATAATTTTAATACTCTTTGTTTTACTTTACAGTCCACATTTGACTGACACAACTCTAGCAAGCTGATTTTCACAAAGGTGTAAAGGCAATCCAATGTACAAAAACAACTTTACCATAAATGTTGCTAAAAAGATTGGACAATCACTTGAAAGGATAGAACTTTATATACTTTATATAAAAATTAACTCATAAAGGATCATAAATCTAAATATAATATGTAAAATTCCTAGTTTCTAGAATAAAACATGGCAGAAAAATCTCTGTGAACTTGCATGTGGCAATGAGTTTTTTTAGATATAACATCAAACGTGTGATCCATAAAATATCAAAAATGATAAGGGCACTGTGGTGGCCGAGTTGATTAAGCATATGACTTTGATTCAGGTCATGATCTTGTGGTTCATGAATTTGATCTCCACATCAAGCTTTGTCCTGACAGCTCAGAGCCTGGAGCCTGCTACGGATTCTGTGTCTACCTCTCTCTCTGCTCCTCCCCCACTCATGCTTTGTCTGTCTGTCTGTCTCTCTCTCTCAAAAAGAAAATAAACATTAAAAATTTTTAAGGATAAAATACTATATTATAAAAATGTCAGACTTTTAGTCTTTAAAAGATACTGTTAGTAAAATGAAAAGAACTGCACAGACTGGAAGAAAATATTTACAACTAATGTCTTCTACAAGAGAATTTTTTATCCAGAATAAATACAAAAATAACACTTAAAATTCAACAGCAAGAACACAATGTATTTTAAAAGTAAAATATTAAAATCTGAAAGATCTTTTGCCAAAAAATCTTAAGACATGGTAATTAAACATATGAAAAGATATCAAATATTAGGTAAATGTCATTAGGTAAATACTAATTAAGACCACAAAGACAGAATACTATATGCCCATTAAAATCCTTAAATATTTTAAAAAGTGACAATAAGTCCTACTGATGAGGATGGAAGGCAATAAAAAGTTTTATACTCAGCGGCAGAAATGCAACAGTAAGGCGGTTTATTATAATGTTAAATATACAGTTACTGTTTGACCAAGCGGTCAAAGTCCCTGTATTTACTCAAATGAACTGAAATTTGATGTTCCAACAAAGCCCGTATGCTTTATTTAAACAAGGTAATGGAAAAATGAACTGTGGTACATTCACAGCTTGGAATACTACTCAGCAAATGAAAGGAATAGCTATTTACTCCCACAACAACATGAATGAACCTTGAATGCAGTTTGCTAAAAGACAGATGCCAGGCCCTTAGCTCATGACTGACTGGTAGAGAAAAATGAAAGCCAGGCTTCCATGTCATGAGTTAGGACAACGGTGGAAACATAATCTTCACTCCAGAACTCTCCTGAAGGATTAGTCTGGGGCTAGGACTTTGCCCTGTATCTTGTTCTTGCTTGGACTCCCCCCCTTCTTTGTTCTGCCTCCTCCTGTTCATTTACAGATTTGCTCCTGAGCATATTTCTTTAATGGATCACATGCATACATACCCTTGTCTCAGTATCTGCGTCTAAGACAATAAAATGAACAGGATGAATTTAGTGGCTCTCTCTAAAAATTCCTTACTATTTTACTTACTGATATTTCTGTAAATCCACAGAGCATTTGTTGTATGTATCTCATAAATATAGTTTAACAATTAAGAGGTCTTATGTAATGCACTTAGCATATTTCTTGAAAAGCAGTAACTTAAAAAATTTTAGTAAATATAGACAAAAAATAATTTTTAAATTTAAAACAACTAAATCTGTTCCTTAATTTGATAATTCCAAGTATGTAATTACTGAGCCTTCAATCTTGTAAATGGAAAAAACTTATAAAGAAGTTTTTGTAATTCTTTGAAATAAACTCATGGATTTGAAAGAATTAGATATCTTTTCTAATTTGCATACAGTATAATAAATTTATAAACAACAATGGAAAATACATGGAATTCAGACAAGAAGAAGTGAAGATAATAGTAAAATATGCACAACCTGTCCACATAGTTTATTTTCCCTAATATTGTTTAATGATCATATTTAGTTTATATTAATGTATTTCAATAACCAATGGTTTATATCTATTTAAATTACAAAATAATTAGTATTTGTAAATTGGTTTGATAAATATTTGGATATCTTTAATATAGAATTTATGTAAGAAAAGGTCAAATATTTTAATGCAATAAAACTATGATTTAATTTAAAACAAACTAGCAGTAACTATCATTTGATGGCATAGATTAAGCAATATTAACAAACCTCAAATCAATACTGGTGTCAAATCTAGGTCCTTTGTCTCTCAATGTGTCATCATGGGTAAAACTATGAACCCGCTGTTTGAATACGGATTCGAATTCAGTATGTCCTGCGTGGAGCTGTGGCGTTGGCATCCATATCGAGTACCATGGCTGATTTTTACACATTCTACTGGTGAAAATCTAAATACATATATGCTGCCAATTTAATTTCTCTTCAGTTAAGACCATTGTCCTACCAAGTAAAAGAATCCTTACTGTCATCTGCATGGGTTGTGAAAACCTTGTTTCTTAGTACATTTGGAAGAGATGAAATCATGACATTATTTTCAACCTAAAAATACAAAACCCTAAGTTATTGCAAATTTTGAGAGACTAGCATGCTCCACTTTTCATTTTATAAAAACTATCTGGTTGTACTCCAATTGGTTTAAATTATGGTAACTTATGGCCTTGAAACACAATTACTACTTTTAGAGCATATATTGCAATATTATTATATTAAAATTCAACATCTTTATATGTACAATCAGTTTAGTATACATGACTTAATAATTCATACAATTAGAATAAAGGATTTCACTTATGTTGTTAAGAGTGCTATACAGACACTTCTCTATAATATATTGTGTTCAAAGTGCTGATTTGTGACTTCTGAGTGGTTTGTCCAAAGTAATGTGAAATCGTGTTGGGTCATTAGTGTTTTTCTCTGTTACTTGGTAACAAAAAAAAAGTTTTAATATTGCAAATCATAAATCACTTTCTAATATAAAAAAAACCTGAAATATTTGTGGCTCCAAATATAGCAGTTGTGATCTTTAGTAGGTCTGAGTGTCAGTGGAGAGGGCTGAATGTAAAATTCAAAGCCAAGGCTAGGCAGGAAAACAAGCGTGAGATTTCCAGGCAGGTTTTTAAGAGGTATTTTGCTTCCCAGAGGAAGCAAAATGTGTCAGCGGAAATGGGAAGCTTTCAGGGATTAAGAATAAAGAGAAACTAGGCAGAGAACTCCTGCAAGAGTGAAAAAAAGGTAGAGAATAAATGATTATTAGTAACACAACATAAAGCTCTTTGTGGTTCTGTTTTGCTTGGCTTCTCACCCTTCCTATCCAGGAATGTCTCCAGCTGGGCTGCCTTCACTATATTTACTAAAATAAAACAGTTATTTGATGAAATTATGCCAAAACCCAGAGGGGGGTTCATTATAACTGTCTCTGACCAGTACAAGGTACTGTGAGGACGGAAATGTATGATTTGACCTTTAGAATAGTCTCCATAGCCTAATATGAGATAGAATTTCAACAGCTCAAACACTCTTTCTCAAAATAATCCAAAGAAGCCATGAACCCAAGTTTTCCCTATTACATTCCCCTTGGGGTGCAATTATCACAAAGCTTTAGTTCTTGATTAAAAAGTGAAATTGGATTGTATATCTAACAATCAAGAAATATAACTGAAGAGTAGCTCCTATCGAGCATGGATCCCATTGATGGTATGATGATTAGTTTTATGTATCAATTTGAAAAGGCCAAAGTATTGTTATTTGATTAGACACTAATGTAAGTGAGGCTGTGAAAATATTTCATGGATGTGGTTAACATCTGCAACCAGTTAACTTTGAGTAAAGATTACCCTTGATGGGATGGATTGGATGAGGTGGGCCTCATCCAATCAGTTGAAGGCCTAAGAGCAAAATGCTGAATTTTTCCAGAGAAGATTTCTGCCTTAATATCAAATACTGGCTGAGTTTCCAATCTACTGACATGCCCTACAAATTTCAGACTTGCCATCTCCCCACAATCATGTGACCAAAGTTTTTAAATTTCTCTCTTCTCCTCTCTCTGTATATGTATGTTAATACTTTATCTGCACAATCTGATATTGGTTATGTTTCTCTGGAAAACCATGACTAATATAAGTAGCTATTTAAAATGCCAAATAGGGGGCCTAGCTGGTGCAGTCAGCTAAGCGTCCAACTTCATTTCAAGTCATGATCTCGCTGTCAGTGAGTTGGAGCCCCAAGTCAGGCTCTGTGATAACAGCTCAAAGTCTGGAGCCTGATTCAGATTCTGTGTCTCCCTCTCTCTCTGCCCCTCTCCCACTTACACTCTGTCTGTCTCTCTCTCAAAAATAAGTAAACATTAAACATTAAAAATAAAATGCCAAATAATTATATATGTTAATCAGAAAAAATTCGCTGTATAAAAAGAAATCACTAAATATCCTCTTTCTTACCTGTATAAGTAAACTAAGCACTGCAGATACTAATAACAGCAAAACTGATATAATGTGGGCTGAAAACCTTGAGTACCAGTCTCCATACATAGGGGCAGCTGTGTGTGTACTGGATATGCACATCTACACAGCAAGGTTCATTTTTATATCCAGGCCCTACTTAACGTTAGTGGTCATTGTTTGCTCTCTGAACACGTTTTAATGGTGCTGAGTATTTTGGTGGATATAAGGAATAGGGTTGAGGAGGATCAATGACTTGACATGTTTTGAAAGGACTCAATGGAAGATAATATCGAAGAGATGATAAGGGAACCATGGCTAAGATGCACAAATAGGTTTTCCATGTAACTTTGACAGTAATGAATGATACCTAATACCAGTTGTAGGTAAGGAATGCTCAAGGTATATTCAGAAGAATAGATAAGTCAGAGAAGCATGGAAACATTTGGCATTACTAAATGTCATAAAAGCAAGATGATAGAATAAAGAACACAGACTGTATCATCATTGAACTGTTTTATTTTCATTTTCAAAAAGCTATTAGTTTTTATCTTTACATTTAAACAACAACCTTAGTCTTGAAAGGCACCTAGTGAAGTCATGTTTTCTATTACTGTGCCTTCAGATAAGTTTTCACCTAGATATAATCTCTTTATTTTATTCTGTATATAAAGAGCAAAAGACATTGACATGTTTCTTTGGTTCCTTCTGTCTGTGTTTAATATTCTCATCTTGTCTAGATTATATTTCAGTGGTTTTCATAGTGCAGTCAATAGATTCCTGTGTGTCTCTGAGATGTATTCAGGGTTTCATAAGGTCAAAACTATTTTCATCACAATACTAAGTCATTATTGCGTTCTTTTTCACTGGGCGTACTGATGGTGGAAAAGGAATTGGTGAGGCAAGAGCATGAATTGAAACTGTTACTAAACTATGGTACTCATTTTATTTTTTACTTCCACACACTCACATGAAAAAAAAACAAACTTTTACTTAGGAATGTCCTCATGAAGCAGTTAAACATTAACTATACTAAGTTCCTATCCCTTCCTATGTATTTTTTAAAGTTCTTTGTAATGAAATGGAAAGCACACAAAAATGGTTCTGCTGTGTTCTAAAATATAAGAGTTGTCTTGAGGAGAAGCACATTGAGTTGCTGGCTGAACTAGCCAGTTCTTTTGTAAGGGTAAATCCTTCTCACCTGAAATGCTGACCAAGGATCAATGGTTATTTGGACTTGGGTATTTGGCAGACTTTTCTCACATAAGAACAAAGTGACCCTGTCCTTTTAATGGAAGCAACTGAAAAGATGTGTTGCTCATGGTAGAATTTGATTTCTCACATGAAAGTTGGAGTTTTGAAAAACACATCTGCCGCTCTGAAACTTGCCAATACTTAAAGAATTTTCTGGTAACATTGGTAGTGATATCAGCAAAACCAGTTTTCCACATTCTCTAGTAAAATGTGACAACATTTAGAAGATATGCAGAACAGTGAACTTTGCTTTCCAAATGATCAGTGAGGATGTAACACAATTAACCAAGGGTAAACAACACAGCATGAGTGAGTGCAAGAAAACCAAAGCATTTCATACAATACTCCCTGGATAGGAGATGAGGTTCTACTATAAATTATGGGGGTGACATCAAATAGAAATATTTACACTTATCTGAAAAGTCTATTGACTTATTTCTCACTTTCTCAAGGTCATCCAAGTGCCCCTTTAATCTTTTTTGGACAATTTAAGTCTTCTTCAACCACATATTTCTTCATCTACTTCAACCAACACGTATAGTGATAAACTGAATGTAGAGATAGACATTATAAGCCAGATATCCTCTAAAATGCAAGCATTAAAGAAATTTGGAAAATGAAATTCCGGTGTCTTTCCCATTTGTTTCTATTTTTCCAAAATAGTTACATTATAAAAATATTATCTGTTACCATATCACAAGTTTATTGTGTCACCTTAAACAAATTAAGAAATATATTTAAAATTCTAGTTGGTTGATATCAGTAGATGGTACCAAAAAAAAAAAAACAGAGCTCTTCAAAACAGTAAAAATTTATTTTATTAAATCTCCATTACTCAATATATGTCATTTTAAAAAATGCTATGCGATGAAATGGAAAGCACATCTGAAGCACTTCTATTACGTGCTAAGCAACCATTTTTAGGCACTAATTGGATCCTGAGACCAGTAAGTTTGTGAAAATATCTCATGACAGATAGTTTTTTCAAGGACATGAAAAAATCCAGTATTTCTATATAGGAACCCTTTGCTATCTAAACGCTACCTGATTAAATTTGAGTAAATTCCAAAATCCTGTGCTATCTACATTCTTCCGATTTCCTACCTGAAACTCAAACATCAGACATATTTGGATACGAAGGAGGAGGCTTTGCTCTCCCTACTCACTCTTTAAATCCTTGCTCGCTCTCTGAAGTAAAGATCAGAATCGTTTTGGTGATCACAGGCCGTTGTATCTTAAAATATCACATCACCTGTTCCACTACTTTAAAATTTATGATCATCTACAGTTTTGAGAGCCCAAGCACTCAAGATCTCTGGGAATATTCCTTTGCAATTCAGAGCTATTGAGAGGCTTGTTTAGAATGAGTATCTGTGTTCAAGGGGCGCCTGGGCGGCTCAGTCGGTTAAGCGTCCAACGTCGGTTCAGGTCATGATCTCAAAGAATGAGTATCCGTGTTCATACACAATGAGGATCTCCCTTTGGCATTGTTCATGAGGCTGTAGCAGGCACCTGGTGTCAGTGAATTAGCGAAACCATCCATTGCTATATTTGGACAAAATATCCTCAATCGGTTTGATGCCCTTGAACAAAGGAAGCTATTAACTCTAGAGCTGCCGATTATGATTTATCACGAAGGGAATTGGAAATCAAACAAGTCAGAGTCAGAAAGTAAAGCAGAGGCACATGGGGCAAGAAAAGCAAGAATGAGAAATGAAGGAAAACAGTTTCTCCTATTTTTTTGGGTTGTTTCCGGTCTTATTCTTAAGAGATCACCATCTATGTCTATATCTCCAGTGGAAATCAAATAATCATGACTAAATAACTGCCAAAATTACCAATTGTACCCTCTGGTCTGGTTGTTACTTCAAAGTATATATTCAGTCGAGGGATCCTTGCATAACATGTATATAAATGAGTAATATAAAAATATTTTTTGAGAGGACCTCAAGTTTCTTTCTCCTCTGGTTTTCTTTTCGGTTTCCATCCCTAACAATTACTTCTCATAAGTTCCTCTTTGTTCATGTTCTCATTCTCCAAGGTTCTGTTCTCCTTGGCTTTGTTTATTTTTAGCATATATAATTTTCCCTGTTGCCTTTAGCTGCACCTATGACTTTCATTTCTATTGTGCACTGGCTTTTCCCAAATTTGCATGTTCTACTCAGACTTGTCTTTTGAGACAGAGATTCATTAATTAACTGCTTACTGAACATATCCAATTATTGACATATAAAAACCACCAACTTTGCAAACTCAAAATTGAATTTGACAATGTCTCCCCAAGAACAACTCTTTTCACTTCTACCTGATGAGTGCCTTCTCCACCTGCCTATTTCCTGAAAAGTAAAGCAGTTGAAATGCTCCTTGATATTAACAACCCCTTTCTGTAAAACTTTACCTAACCCATACTTTTATATCCTTAAAATCGGTTAATTCTGTCTCATAACTATATCTTGAGTAACCTTCTCTCCAACTCCATAGACTTTTTAAATTGTTTTTATTTATTTGAGAGAGAGAGAGAGAGAGAGACAGCATGAGCAGGGGAGAGTCAGAGAGAGAGGGAGACACAGAATCTGTAGACAGGCTCCAGGCTCTGAACTAGCTGTCAGCACAGAGCCTGATGTGGGACTCGAACCCATGAACGATGAGATCATGACCTGAGCCGAAGTTGGACACTTAACTGACTGAGCCACCCAGGTGCTCCCCCTTTCTTTTTCTTACTGTTTTTATTCAGATTTTTATTATTTCTTAACTGGACAATCAAATGGGGACTGAATGATCTCTCTGACTTTAGTTTCCTACTTCTCTACTCCTTTTTTTTTTTTTTTTGCTTTATTTATTCATTTAGAGAGAGTACGTGAGTGGAAGCAGGGGAGAGGCAGAAAGAGAGTTCTAAGCAGGCTCCATGCTGTTAGATCCTGATGCACCAAAACCAAGAGACAGCGGCTAAACCAACTAAGGCACCCAAAATTAATTCTCAAGCCAAATCTTATGATGGCACCTTCTTGATTGTATTTCTCCAGTGGCCTAGCATCACCACCATAGACATTTCAATCTAATGTTACAGTCTCTTTTTTTTAATGTTTTTGAAAATTTATATTTGAGAGACAGACAGACAGAATGCGAGTGGGGGAGGGGCAGAGAGAGAGGAAGATACAGAATTTGTAGCAGGCTCTGGGCTCTGAGCTGTCAGCACAGAGCCCAATGCGGGGCTCAAACTCACGAATTATGAGATCATGAACTGAGCTGAAGTCAGATGCTCAACTGACTGAGTCACCCAGGTGCCCCTAATGTTATAGTCTCTTAAATAGCTTTTTAAATTATACAATAATTACTGAATTATTATGTAACATACAGTGTTATATTAGTTTCAGGGGTACAATAGAATGATTCAACAAATCTATAAATTTCTCAGTGCTCCTCAAGATAATTGTACTCTTATTTCCCTTTATCTAGTTCATCCCTCCTCCCACCTACCCCTCCCCTCTGGTGACCATGAGTTTGGTCTCTGTAATTGAGTCTGGTTTTTCCATCTGTCTCTTTGTTCTTCTTTTGTTCATTTGTTTTGTTTCTTAATTTCCACATGTCAGTGAAATCATATAGTATTTGTCTTTTGCTCACTTACTTCACGTAGTATTAAATTCTCTATGGCGATTCCATGTTGTTGCAAGTGGCAGGATTTCATTCCTTTTTAAGTCTAAGTAATATTTCATTGTAGACATACCACATCTTGTGGTCTTGACGTTTGAGTCTTTAATCAGAGCAAATTTTCAAAGCAATTTATCAGATGCTGTTCACTGAATTGATCATAAGAAGAGTAAAACAAACAAAACAAACCAACAGCCAGGTGTGGGAAAAGGAAGAGGTAAACTATATACAGAAGAGATTTTATGCATACCACACACACACACACACACACACACACACACACACTATAAGATGTATATCTTTAGTGCATACATGCATACACTAGAAGCTGTATGACATCATAACTGCTAGAAACACCTGCTAAATAGGTAACACTTGTCTGTAGTTGTGAGAGTTGTCTACTTTGGAATCAGATTTTTACTAACTGTGACACAGAACAGCAAACATTAATGTGATCTGTTTTTGCTGTCAGCCAAATCACAGACCTTATAAGTAATTTATGTTACAGATATTGCTGGCTAAGCCGCCAGTTTAGGAAAACAAAAACCAAAAAAACAAAACAAAACAAAAAACCCAACACTGATGGTATTCTTAACGGTTGTAAAGAAACCTTAACACATCTCCACCCACACAAAAGATACACGCACGCACAGACACACACACACACACACACACACACACACACACACACCCCTGAGCTATACTGAAAACTCTGTAAGAGAAAGGAGTGTCCACTACCCTATACCCAACACATACCACGTCACCTGCCATAATTCAGAAGTTCAATGTATTACACAGAATAAATAAATAAATTAATTAATTGAAATGATACATTCCCAGGGCACCTGGTGGCTCAGTCGGTTAAGCACCTGACTCTCAATTTTGGGTCAGGTCATGATCTCACAGTTCATGGGATTGAGCCCCGTGTTGAGCTCTGCACTGACAGCACAGAGCATGCTTGGGAATCTCTCTCTCCCTCTTTCTCTGCCTCTCCCTCACTCACACTCTTAGTTTTTCAAAATGAGTAAACATTTTTTAAAAATAGAAAAAAAGGAAATAATATATACGTGAAGGATTTGAACCACTTCTAAACCACATTATATAGCAACTACACTCTTGATCCTTTGTCACAAATAAAAGATACATTGAAACAAAGTTCTCTAAGGCCAAATTATCTTTCTTTTCTTTTCTTTTCTTTTTTTGACTTGAATAGCAGCAGTGTACTGTCTGAAATGATACTGAGTTTCTAGTGTTGCAAAAGCAAATTTATCCAATGCAGAACAAGATTTTTTAAGAAACTGTGGTAATCTGACTATATACAGATATAAAGCTTAAAGAAAACAGAGAAAATAACTACAGAAGAAATGAAACTTAAGAACCCTTACTTATTCTGTTGTTTATTTGTTGGTTGGTTGCTCAGTTTTAAATCACAGACTTTTAAAATCAGACTTTCAGGGGCTCCTGGGTGGCTCAGTCTGTTGAGTGTCTGACTTTGGCTCAGGTCATGATCTCACAGTCTGTGGGCCCGAGCCCCATGTTGGGCTCTGTACTGACAGCTCAGAACCTGGAGCCTGCTTCAGATTCTGTGTGTGTGTGTGTGTGTGTGTCTCTCTCTCTGCCCCTCCCCTGCTCATTTTCTGTCTGTCTCTCAAAATAAAATAAAGACAAAAACATTTTTTTAAAAAGAAATATAAAATAAAATAAAATTAGACTTACACCCAGGAAAAGTCATTAGATGGAGCCTCAGAATAGTTTTTGGTTGTTTTGTTTTGGTTTTGGTTTTTAATGATAGATCTGAAGTGCAATGAAGTTTGGGAAATACTTCTTTCTAAAGACATTTTTTAACTAAAAGATATTTTTATGAACTTATTTCACTTATAAATATTTGCATCCCTAAAGTTTGTGAATATTCATATAACACAGGATCACCGTTAACTGCCAGTAGAGATAGAATGGTTATTACTTTAATCTTGGAGTCCTTATTAGGCCTTGTGATAATAATGTCAAAAATTGTTTCTGTTAGGGGCGCCTGGGTGGCTCAGTCGGTTAAGCCTCCGACTTCGGCTCAGGTCAGATCTCATGTTCGTGGGTTCAAGCCCCGCGTCGGGCTCTGTGCTGACAGCTAGCTCAGAGCCTGGAGCCTGCTTCCGGTTCTGTGTCTCCTTCTCTGTCTGCCCCTCCCCCTCTCATGCTCTGTCTCTCTCTGTATAAAAAATAAATTTAAAAAAATTAAAAAAAAATTGTTTTTGTTTTCCCGCTAGTTTGCTCTTATATTGTTGACATATTTCTTCCATGTGACAATAGTTTGTCCCGAGGGCCTATGACTTCTTGATTCTAACTTATGTGGCCAGTCTAGATCTTGCTAAGAAAGGTCTATGTGATTTTTTTTTCCATTTGAATGATCTGGTGCTAGCATCCCATGCTATATAATTTTATAACCAACACAGAACTCACTGAATTACTATTCTGCTTGTTTACTGTACTTACTTTTTAAAGGGAAAAAATAACAGCAAAAGATTTTTTACACTTGACTAGAATATTCCAAAATATCTCAAAGATGAAAACATTTTTTGTTGATGTTATCTGTTCCTTTTTTCCCCTCTGGTGACATATCAAGGCACTTTCCTAAGGATAAACCATTAAATATTAAATATAGAAAACAAAACTTGAAAAAATTTTGGAGAAATGTTAATGTAACTTATACTTAGGCAATTTGTTTTTATAATTTTTAATGCTTATTTATTTTTGAAGAGTAGAGGGGGGTTGAGAGAAAGGGAGACAGAATCCAAAGCAGGCTCCAGGCTCTGAGCTGTCAGTACAGAACCCGAAGTGGGGCTCGAACCCACAAACTGTGAGGTTATGACCTGAGCCGAAGTTGAACACTTAACTAACTGAACCACTCTGGGGCCCTAAGAGTAGCCTGGGCATTTTAAAAAGAATTTGCAGCTTTCTCAATTCTATACCATTTTCTATTTATCTTCAAATTGATTGGTTGGCCCTAAAGAAAATAAAATATTTCAGAACACTATGAATTTGCTTGGGATTCACCTTTACATTTTGAACTGAATTTAGTTCGTGCAACTGGCCATGGGGAGTCTGATACTGGAGTGCTATTTCTTTTCCCTCTGTGAGGTCAACTTTGCCTCAGTGCTTAGAACAACGTAGTGCCTGTGTAGGAAAACTGTCTGGAGCTTCATGACTTAGCATCGTTTCAACCTTGAAATTGGAGGTATTCTCATTATATGCCATGTACAAACTTCTTTCTTTTTTGTTTGCTTCCTTTAGTTGTGAGAATATTAAAAGATCTAATTCAGGCATTTACTGGTCCCTATTGCTTAATAAGAAAAATGCAGAGGGGCACCTGGGTGGCTCAGTTGGTTAAGCCAATGACTTTTGCTTTGGGCTCAGGTCATGATCTTGCAGTTGGTGAGTTCGAGCCTTACATCGGGGCTCTACAGCTGGCAATACGGAGCCTTCTTGGATTCTCTCCCTCTCTTTCTCTCTCTGCCCCTCTTCCACTTGCACTGTCTCTGCCTCTCTCAAAAATAAATAAAAATTTTAAAAAAACAACACAGGGAGATGATGCTACACACAGTTCCTCAGTATATTCGTAGATCTTCAGCATGTCTCCAATGCAGAAACCCTATACATCCTGAGCTAATTCATTTACTTCCATGTCAGCTTGAAAATATCCTTTTATCCGGGTGCTTGGGTGGTTCTGTCAGTTGAGCATTGGACTCTTGGTTTCAGCCCAGGCCACAATCTCACAGTTTGTGAGATGGAGCCTCGCATTGAGCTCCAGGTTGACAGTACAGAGCCAACTTGGGATTCTCTCTCTCCTTCCCTCCCTCACTGCCCCTCATCAAACATTAAAAAAAAAACAAAAAACCCAAGAAAGTATCCTTTTACTCATCTGGAGTAAGGCCTACATTAAACATGGGTCCTCTTTCTCCTGACTCTTCATGCCTGCAGAGGCTGCTTTTGGGCAAAAAGACTTGAGGAATGGAATGTAGGAAGGGCCCACAGCCACCCCCTGGCTGAATACAGCGAGGCCCATGAGGCCACCCACCTCAGAATATCCACAGACCCTAACTGACCAATTGGCTCCTTAAAACTATGCACAGTTACCAAAAAAGGGATAATCCCATACGTTGCCATACCTCCTCTTCCCCCTTTAAAAAGCCCACAACCACTGCTTCCTTGCAGCCAGCCTCTCCCCCAGCCTCTCCTCCAGCCTCTCCTCGGCTGTCCTGCCCTCCATTCCCTGATGATGTGCTCCACTTCCACTGCTTCCTGGCAAAGCTGCTTCTCTGCCGTCCTGCCCACAGCTACCCGGCGCTGTATTCAGTACACTTCTATCTCCTTTGTTCTGCCTCAGGTGAATTCTCTTGCCTCCCGTGCCACTGGCTTCCACCCATCTGATAGACACTCCATTTAGATAGCACGAGGCCCGCACCTCATTCCTGGTGAGCAAAAGAGGTAGAAAAGATCCATTCAAACACATAGTTTCTTCCTCAAGTCTGGGAGGATAGGCAAACAGTTCATGCACTATGCTTCTTTATAAGCATTGCATATGTATTTAAGATATTTTCTCCATGAATAAATCTAATTCCATCACACCAGAGGATACTACTTACTAACTCAGCTTTGCAGTCATGATTCATCTCGAGATCTTTAGTTCTTCAGAAAGTGGCTAAGTAGAGGAGGCATTAAAATGAAATCTTAAACCTTAAGTTAATGTACATTATGTGAATTTTATACTTGCTATTCCATAAGTTGTAGGAAAAGGCAATTAACCAAATCCTAACCTCTAACTGAGGAATTAAGGAGTCAGGCTGATGGCATATCCGCCATGTCACATCCTCCCTTTTTGGATGAATCCTATTTCCTAAAACAGCGCTTAATGAAATAATGCACGAAAGTGAAAATAATTTTAACCTGTAAATCACCAAGGCTGCAAAACGTAACAATTCTGGAACCAGTACAGAGACAGTTGAGGCATCCAGATGAGAAGGATATGTGTTCAGTAATTTGTATGTTTGAGTCCTGATAATAAAGCTGCATATGATGTAGTTAGTGTAGTTCCTTATGTTTCCTTCTAATACTTGTATCATTTGCCATTTCCATCTGTTTGTGAAATTGCCTTAGGAAGAAAATGCTCTGGTATCCATTTTCCCTCAATTTGTGAAGCTCACTCTTTTTATAAATAATCCCTGGCTCCTAACTACATGATCCAAACATGTGAATCACTTCCTTTCTTTCAGTAATAGCAAATATTTTATCCAGTATTACTGCATTTAAATGCCATTATAGTATAATTATCTCCAATAGTCTATCACAGTGACACAAAACAAGGGCTCCATTCATTTTAAAGAGACATCACAACCTATATTATAATAAAAACTTCACCTATTCCTGTAATTTATTATCACTCTTCATATTAACATTTTGTATACAGAGTAACTTATGTTTGTGGAGTTGGCTCCAAGCAAATGGTTCTTGTACATAAATGACTCTGAGATATGACTTCTGAGTGGTGTCACTAAGTTAAGCTAGGATCTATATCTCCAAGCATTTTGTTTATTCCCCATAAACACCATTTGGAATTTTCTTTTTTATTTCTCTCTCTTTTTTCTTTTAATACAGATATCCCTATTTGTGAGACAACATTTAAAAATGGCCTGAAGCTTTGTTTTTCCAGGCACAGCAGTGGTGTTGGAAAGTGAATTAAGGGATGGTAGACAGGAAAACCCTCCCAGTCACGCACAGCCAACCCCGCCCCCCACTCCCGAATACTGTTCTCTCAATGTAAACTTCCAAGTTTCTTCCATTATATTTATTATTCTACTTCTGTCTACACACCCACTCAAGAAAACATCCCTGGTCAAACATGACAAGGAAAATAAAAGAGGAACAGGTTGGCTAATTCTTTGCATTCTCAAGATTAAGAATTTAAGGAGAAAGATGTTAAACAGTGAACCATGGCTAAAGATTTGTCCTGGACTACATTTTGTATTCAGAGACTTTACTGAGTGATAATTTTCCCCACTTAAAATAAGTGGTTCTATTTTGCTAGAGATTTTGCCATAATTTAAAATGCTCTTAAAAAGTAAAAAAAAAAAAAACAAAAAAAACAAAAACCTTTTATCTTAAACTATTTACAGAAGAACTTTTAAAGCAAAGACTTTGCAACTAAAGAAGGGACTGCATTTCTTTTATGTTTTCAGTCCAAAGCATTTTAATCTATATCTAATATTAAGGTAGAAACGTACAATTTTCCTAAGATAATGATAATAATCATGAGCAAAGCCAATCCATTGTTCAGTTTGTGATCCCCCCCCCCCCGTTCCCGTATCCTTCCACATCCATACTAATCTATAAGACATTATTCCCCATTACCTGATTGAAGAAAATTTCCTAGTTCTGGAGAACATAAATTCACAAAATCCCTAGAGATAAGTAGAAAAGACAAACCTCTCACAAAGAATGAACTGTCAGTTGCTCTTATAAACTCAAGTTGAAGAAAGGAACAGTTGTAATCATCTAACAATTATGTATCTGGGAAGAAACTGTTTCATAAAAATCACATGCCATTCAACCCTCTTGAGATACTATTCTTCATCTTGAAGTATATTCGAGCAGATGAAAATACAATGTGACCTTTACCAGAATGCTCACATTTTAAGATGCTCCCATTCCTGATTCCTTTCCTGTAGATCAGTCTTTTCTAGCAACCGCTAGATTGCTGCAGTCCCTTTGTTTGACATCATTTTTCCAAGAGGTAATTTATTATACTCAGACTTCATACTCATATTTGACTGAATCCTAAACATATCAGATGCTAAACAATTCCTGAGGGATACTATGCATGTCACCTACAAACCATTATTTAAAGTACAGTGATTAAGCAACATCACCAAAGAGTAGGCACTTTGCCAAACTACTATCATTAAAAAAAAATTGAGAGTTGTTGCATTAAATACAGTATTTGTGAGCAATATGTATAGAAGAAATTCTAGACAGCTTATACTAATAATCAAGAAGCCACTTGGGATTAAAGCAATTCTTTCCCGAAAGAAAGTCTCAGGGAAACTTTTCAGAATCAACACTTAAGTCTCTGCCTTACAGACAAATAGATTGTATTATCTTATTTACACAGTACGTATTAGAATCTCAATATTATGGAAATATAGGAGAGTTGCTTTTCACTTCTACCACATTTAGGTGGTAGCACAGATCCATCTAGAACCCCACTTTTTCAGTCTTTTATCTGAGGGTAGAATACTGATCCCACACTGTGCATAATCTCGAGAATGACATGGCAGTGCAGTTACTTGCCAAATTACCTGATTTCTGAGGACAGTGAATCCAATGCTATCCTTGCCTCTGTAAAATGCGGGATGTTGTCTGCGCTATATATCAGATGAAATGCTGTCAGGAAGATGTATCTAGAATGTAAAGGAGATGATAGAAATACATTGTAAGCAAAGCTGACTTAGCTACTTCCATCTGTATCAAATCTCTTTTATAAAATAACAGAGCTTTGGAACAAATCTATGTCCATTTTATATCTTATCGAGTGAAATTGTCAAACTTTCTGTTTAATGTAAGAGAACAACCAGATTATTTCATGTTTAGTTTTCATTTCCACATTTGCTCATGATCCTCCCCTTACCCTGTGTCACGCTCTCTTCCCTGTCTCAATGTGACGTGGTGGTAGACAGAAAAATTAGTGGGAGTGTCATGAACTTGAAAACCTTTCTTCATATATTGTCAATCACTTCAGGCTAAATTTTCTTTTTGTTTTCTTTTTAAGAGTGAATTCATTTTTTTCTCAAAAGACTAGAAAAAGCAAAATCAAAATGTATGCCTATGTCAAGCTATATTTGAGTTACATAATAGCAGCAGTAATATAAAATAAAATCTGTGCACTGTATTAGTTTTTCTTATTTTCCTCATATTTGCAGTCTCCTCTAGTGACTGTTGGAAATTCTCAGTCACTGTGCAAGTTGCAAAGATTTTACTATTTCCCATGCCTCTGGAATGTAAAAGTTAGGTTTTAAATATTCAATGCTTGAAATGCCAAAATATGTTGCTGGAAGAGGATATATAATCCCTTATGCTGGGAATCTTTAAGAAAAGAACAGACACCTCTCCTCCTGGGTCAGTGTAAATGCAGCTGTGGCTTTACCCAAGGAAAGACAGGAACTGACCTCTGGAGATGCTCTTGTGCTCTATGGTTTATGAAATGGGTATGTAGGATTTCAAGGTAGTGTGGACCTTCACACACTTAGAAATTTATGAAAATTGCATAGTTTATATAGTACATTTAAGGAATGCATTTTAATGAATTGTAAAAACCTTAGTTTTAATTTGTTAACTTGAATCAAAAATCAAGTCATAATCATTGCATATCATAATTATGTGTGGTCAGATGAAGGAGGTCCCCACAAAAGATACGGAAACAAATCCCTGGAATCTGCGATTGTTAATTTTTTTTCTTTTTTGGAAAAAGGTTCTTTGCAGATGAGATTAAGGCTTTTGAAATGAAGACAATCCTGGATTATCAGGGAAGGCTCTACATCCAGTAACAAATGTCCTTATAATAGGCAGAAGAGACTGGAGACAGAAAGAAGAGGTGAAGACACAGAGAGGGGAGAAGGCAATATGAAGACCAAAGCAGACATTGGAGTGAAGCAGCCAAATGCCAAGGAAAGCCCCAAAATACTGCGCCAGCCAGAAGCTGAAGGGTCTAAGAATGAATTCTCCCCTGGGCTCCTAGGAGAATGAGGCCCTGACTACTTAGGATACGTAGCCTGAAGAATTGTGGGAATAAATTGCTGTTGGATTAAGCCCCTAAGTTTTTGCTAATGTGTTACAAAAGCCAGAGGAAACTAATAGATCATGATTCAGTAAACTGCTAAATATGAATCTAGAATAGTATGAGACAATCACACTGACTCATTTGCCTTTACATAAATTTTATTAGGCTTGTCTTATTACTTATATTTAAAGGATCTACTTGACAATATTTGATAGACTAATATACATATATATATATACATACATATATATACATACACACACACACACACACACACACACACATATACATATAAGTACTGTCAGGGAAAGAGACATTCCTCTGCACTACAGTCTTTCTATCTAGACCTAGAATCAAAATGACATGGGACAGATTAACAGGAGAATATCAAATTTAATAGGCACACCTAAAGGAAATCCATATAGACATGAAATTCCAAAGACAATAAAGCAACAGGAAGCTTATATGAGCTAAGGAGAGGGGTAGGGGTCTGAAGATACAAAGCGGGGAGGGGGAGGCTCATTAGCAAAAATGTGAAAAAGGTTTGGAAAAACAAGGTTGCTGTAGGTTGCAGGTAAGTTCCTTAGGTAAAGAGAAATCTCTATTAATAGATCTCTTCCTGGTACAAGCTCTCCTTTCCAGTGTAAAATTAGGTAGCTGAAGGGGAGGCAAAGAGCGTTTCCTGCACCTGCTGGGTTTTGATTACTTTTAACTCAAAATCATCTTTCTGCCAAATTGGCCCATTTGAGGGCAACATGCTCTGGGTCCCTACAATACTCCACTTTGGAACTGGACCAGTAGTGACAACTGCCTATTTTGAGTCTCCCCTTCCCCTTCTCCACTCCACTTCACCATCTCCCTAGAGGTTGTCATTACGAAGATTTTGTGTTTGTTACTTCTTTTGTTTTTGAAGTCCTTTATCCCATATTTATATTTCCATGAATAAGATAAATGTTTACTCCTTTATAGGCATTTAAAAATGGAACATTCTGAATGTAGTCTCCTGCAACATGAGTATTGATATAATATATCTAGCATTATAACAATAGATATAACATATCTAACATTATAGATATAAAGTTTATCTTTACCACAAGTTTAGTTCACTTATTTTCTTTGCTATACAATACTTCATTGTATGTCTATAAGGCTATTTGGGTTGTTTGTTTCCAATTTTTGATACAGTAAATGTACTATGATGGATATCCCATAATATATACCTCCTAAAGCACATATACAAGGCTTTAGAAGTAGAATTAACAGGTTGTGAATAAATAGATTGCTTTCAAAGATTGCTCTAGAATTTAGAATGCTACCAGCAAGAACTGGTGTTCATTCATATCCCCACCAACATTTGTAATTGTGAACCAGTTTGTCTATTCTAGTGGCATAAAATAATATTGGCTTTGTTCTTAACTTTACTTTCTCTGATCTGAATAGAGCTGAGTGCTGATATCTCAGCCAAAGTCTCTCTGTGGCCGAGAAGTGCTTCCTCGTCCGGATCCTGTTACTTCTTCTTCATCTTGTCTAGTCTTCTCTTGTTTCAGCTTAGTTTTTAATTGCACTAAGCTTCTTTCTGATCTTTGAGTTTCTCAAGCACACTTGACATTCAGAGTTTTTGCTCCCAAATTTTCTTCTGCCTGGAAAGTGTTTCTTTTCACCAACTTCATGATATGCCTTTCATTTTTTTTTCCAAACCATTTCTCAAAGGTCACTCGCTTACTGAGAACCTCCTTCAAATGGAAATCTCTACCTTCTCCCAACCCACAATCTTTACCCCCTTACCATTTCTGCTTTGTTTTCTCCATTGCACTTATTTATGTCACTTATTTTTGTCTGCCACCAGGAAAATATGTTTTGTGAGGATAAAGAATCTATGTGCTTTTTTCCATTATAACACATTTTACATTCAGAACACTGTTTAGTATATGTTGATGCTAAGTAAACATCTGGTGAATGAGTAAAGACATGTTTCCTTTCTATATCTTTTGTTCAGTTTTCTATTGTTTATTGTTACTATGATTATGAATTTGTGGAAGCACTCAGTATTGTCATCATGTATACAAAACTCTTTGTTGATCATCTGTGGTGCAAACATCTCCCCCAACTTGTGATGTGCCTTTTTGACATTCCCACAGTATACATGAATGAACTAAGATTTTAAATTTCAATGTAGCCAAATTTATCCTGTTCATAATACCCTTTCATATGCCAAGGCCAAAAAATATTTGTATATAATTTTCTTTGAGTTGTTTATTGTTCTTTCATGTTGCTGTAATTGTTCGAGCATGGTGTGGGTGGACTGACTTCTTTCCCTCTATGGATGATCAGTTTTCTCTGCATCTTATGTTGACCAGGGTCCCTTTCCTGTGGAGTCTATAATGTCTCATATATCAGAATTAAGGTTTTTTTTTTAAATAAGTATGGGACTATATCTGGGCTCTGTAATCTATTCCTAGAGCCAATTTCACTATTCTAACACTAGTATTGTATGGGTTTAAATGATACTACTTCATAATAATTCTTGACAATTGATAGGATATGTCCTATAAGCTTAGTATTCTTTATTAAGAGTATCTTTGCTCTAATTGGCCTTTTGCTGACCCAGAAATTGCAGATAATCAATTGTGTCTACTTTGATGAGAATTTTTGTAGGTTTTTCATTATAATTACATCGTGACTTCTCATCAGTTTTAGGACTATTGACAATGTTGTCCTATAAAACACTCCTTTTTGTGGTTTTGATATATATCTGTAATTATTTAAATGCATTTAGCAACATTTAAAAAATATTTTTCAATAACTCTTGAATTGTTCACCTGAGATAACTCAATTATATCATGATATATTCTTTATATGTTACTGAGATCCGCTAATATTTTGCTTAAGATTACTTAAGAATGAGATTAGTCTATACTTTTTTCTAGTGTTGATATCAACAGTAAGTATTATGATGTAAACATGAATTATGATTTGGTTAGTTTTCTACATTCCCTGAAAGAGTTTAAGTAAGTTTGGAATTTTTTTTTAATTTAGGTAGAATTTTTCTTATAGAAAAACACCTGGTCTGCAGCTTAGAAGAATTCTGTCTTTATATGGCATTAAGACATTGTTCAAATTACAATAAATAGGAAGAGGGCAGCAAAAAAAAAAAGCAGAAATCATTCAGCTAACAAACAAAAAAATAACTACGGAGTGCAGACTATTTGTATCAAGAAAATAGACACACCATCGCATATGAAGAAAATGTTCTTTAAGAAAATAGTGATTCTTATCATTATTAAATTCCCTATTAGATAAACAGTCTTCTAAGGAAAATGTATGTTTCAGAGTTTGAGGCAAGTAGAATACACAAGTGGAAAAATGACCTGAGAAAAGACCTAAATTATTATTTATAAGGCTAACATTTGGTATCACTGAGTTCAGAGCAGGAAATATACAGTTTCACTTCACCAGGAACTAGAACAACCAAAAAAAAAAAACCCATGAAGCTCACAAGCGCTTAGAGATTATCATTAATTCCCTCCATCTCTCCAACACCACAGAATCTTTCATTTCCTTTTTCTCTGTATGCAACCTTAAGTTTAATTAATTAAAATTATATGAAATTAGAAATTCAGTTCTTAGCCACACGAGTCACATTTCCAATACTCAAGAGCCACCACAGCAGTGGACAGCAGCCATCGTACTGAACAGGTTGATGGGGCACATTTGGAATAGTGATCAGATCTAACAATCAATCATCTACTTCGTCATGAACATACCCAACAGTGGCTGCCCAACTCAACTTTATAGTAGTTCTCAGGGAGAGATACTAATGGCAACTTACTGAATTCTATGGTTTTCAATTCTAAATTGCTGAGGAAGATATTTGAGATTCCAGTTATGTTTACCAACTGAATTTTATCTCATCAATTGAAGCAAAGGGTAGATTATACAATATAAATATAACCAAGGTATGATCTTCATTGGGATCAATCTCAGAAAGAAGCAGCTCAATGTGTATTGCAAAAGCTAATTAAAAAAGAGTAAGTATTAATGACTCATAAATTTATTTAATGTTTAAGGAAATGTAAATTAGCTGCTAGATTTAACAAACAATATAGCTGCCAAATTGCTAGTTTTGTATTATGTTTTGTTTTTTAATATCATATCCAGTATTGGTAGGGTTGAGCCAAATGAGCACTCATAATTTTCTAAATGCACTGTAATTTAATATAATATTGTTGAAGTGCAACTTTGTAATATTTGCCAAAAGCATTTTAATGGTAGTATAAAGACCCAGGAATTTACACAAGAGGAATATTCAGAGAAGCATAAAAATGTTTATATAATTAAAATCTCTAAGTTTTCCGTTGTAACAGCTAAAAATGAAAACAAATATAATGTTTATATCAAAGTATAGGATGAGTCCATACTACCCCATCCTGGCAGAGAATAGGGGCCCAATTGACATGCTTATAATGCCTATTTTTTGTATTATTACTTAATGACACATGCTCTAGAGAATATACTGTTGCTTTAATAAAACTATTTTCTGCTTTCACTTTGGAAGCCAACCTCTAACTCTTTATTGCATCGGTGTCAAGAGCCAGGACACAATGCTTTTTGTACTGACAGATACATCAGCATTTTATTTCAACTTTTTACAGGGTGTGTGTTCTGTTCTTACAGTAATAATAGCAATAAATGTCATTTAAACATCGATAGTCTAAAATGACAATCTTCTTGCATACCTGATAAAGTCTCTTTTATTTCTCATTTAGAAAATTCATGAATGCTTACAATTCCAGGACATTTTTCATTATGGGAAACAAATGTATCCTTTAAAAAAAAGAATTTTCCTACAAGTGCATTTCTAATAAAACTAACAGAAGCAGAATACAATGATCTCTTAACACTTTGTTTTCTAAAACAGTATATGTGACCAATTTGAGTATATTATGTTGACCTTTAAAAAAAAGGAAAAGAAAAAGAAAGGAAATAAAGAGCCAGGGGTGGCTTGGTAGATCAATAGGTTAAGTATCCAACTTCAGCTCAGGTCATGAGATCTCAACACCTGTGAATTCAAGTCCCGCATAGGGTTCTGTGCTGACAGCTCAGAGCCTGGAGCCTGCCTCGGATTCTGTGTCTCCCGTCTCCCTGTCCCTCCTCTGCTCATGCGCGTGCTCGCTCGCTCTCTCTCTCTTTCTCTCTCTCTCTCTCTCTCAAATATAAACATTAAGAAAGCCAGCTTTTTATTAGAAAAAAGTTTGTTCAGAGACAATGGAAAATCACAATTGACAATAAACAATCCATGGTGAACCACAGGCAAGTCTGGAGAACAGAGGAGGGATATGCTTTTATAGAGGAAAGAAGGCAGCTGGAGGGTCTGTTGTACCTTTTCACTGGCTGGATGTGGCAGCTTCTCATTGGCTGAGCTGCCGCTGGGCAAGGAGAAACTTTCACCTCCCTACGGAGGCTTCTTCCAGTTGGGGAATCCCAGGTTTACCTCTTAGGGTGGGTGGTAGTGCCTGAGTGGTCCCCTCCGGGACTCCCAACTCCATTTTTATTTTATTTTATTTTTTTCCCAACTCCATTTTTAATGAGGTTTCCTTTATTTATTTTCACAATTACTGTGTTAGGGCTGCTGTAACTAAGTACCGCTAATTAAGTCGCTTAAACAAGGGAAATGTAGCATTCCACAGCTCTGGGGGCTAGAAGTCCAAGGTCAAGGTGTCAGCAGGGCTGGTACCAGAGAAGCTGTGACGAAGAATCTGTTCCATGACTCTCTCCTAGTTTCTGGTTGTTTTTGTATAATCTTTGGCATTTCTTGGCAATGGGTACATCACCCTGATCTGCTATCAACGTCACACGATGTTATCTTTGTCCAAATTTCCCCTCTTTATAAGGACATATTCATATTGGATTAGAGTTGCCTGAATGACCTCAGCTTAACTTGATCAACTGCAAATACCCTATTTCCAAATAAAGCAATATTCACAGGCACTAATGGTTAGAATTCAGCATCTTTTGAGAGACAAAATTCAGGGGTGCCTGGATGGCTCAGTCAGTTAAGCCTCAAATTCTTGATTTCAGCTCAGATCATGATCTCACCAATCTGGGTTCAAGATGGGCCTTGGGCTCTGCACTGATAGGCAGGAACCAGCCTGGGATTCTCTCTCTCCCTCTCTCTCTGTCCCTTCCCCACTCACTCACACACTTTCTCTAAATAAATAAACACATAAATAAATAAAGATTTGGGGGGGTGGGAAAGACTTGAGAGACAAAGTTCAATCCATAATAGGGAGTAAATTAGAAAGAAATAGCCCACTACTCTCTGTTTCCACATTGGACATATAAAGCCATTCCAATCAGAACATTGGGCACTGCCACCACCATTACTCTCCAGTTGTATGAGAGCTACTTCTTGAAGAAATTTTCTTTGTTCCCCCACAATTACAACACCTGTCACTAACTCTATCACTATAATGATTAAGGGACTAGGGCATGCCCTGAGGGAAAGGAGAATAGAGGGTAGAACTTTGCTCAGAATATGTAATCCTTTAGAGAAGCAATTCCATTTCAAAGACTGGGAAATTTCCATAGGAGTTCCCAGAGAGGGAAGGATTAACACCAAATTTCAGTAGGTAAGACAGATAAATGGGAGGTAAGGGAGTGGTAAATATAACATGTGTGGGCCACCATGTTAGAAATCTTGAGGAAGTCGTTATGAAAGGTCAAGGTTTTTAATTTGGTTAGTTAGTTTTGAGTAGAAGAGAATTCAGTTAAGGGTAGAGATATAATATAATGCAAATAGTGGAAAATCAATTTTTAAAAAGGAGAGACTACATGATAGAAGTTCTAGGTAGAAGGCATTTACAGAGTGGGACTAGAGGTTGTAGACATAAGGAAAGTCTTTTGCCCTATACTGCAAAGAGGGCTCCCAGGGTTGCCAATGCAGAAAAAAACAAGTGTTTCATTACAGAATTATTATTGCATGGTTTTATGTTTATATTTTGTACACTTTTTGTCTCAAGTGGTATTTATCCCACAAGACATGTAATCCCTGCAGTAGCAAGGGCACATTTAGGAATCTGATGAAAGAAGATAAATCAAGGGCTAAAAGAATGGTGTTTTTATGACCCTGGATTTAGTTGTGATGATGACTTTCAACTCTAAAAATCTTAGTGAAGATGTGATAATAAAAAGACTTCAGTGGCCTTATTCAGAGGCAAGAAGACAGATTAAACTATCATTGTTAAAAAACTATATTTTGTGTTTCTGAAGTACGAGTTCCTAAGGGATATTAGTATGTAATGTATTTACCATACAGTACAGAGAATAGAGCTAGCAAACATTTTTTCACATTTATCTAGCTTTATCTCTGTCTTTAAATTACATTTATTTTTTCTGAAACTTTTTTCTCTACCACAGTACATTTCCATATGAATTACAACTTGAAAATTAGTATGCCCGTGCAGCCATTGATTGAAAGGTAATTTGTGGGACCCCTATAACTGCTGTAGGCTGCTCTGTTCTCCTAAGCTGTCATTCAAGCAGTATCCTCTGGTTATACTTAAGAGTCAGCTCTATCCTCCCTGATGACTGACAGTGCAATAGGGCTTGTTAAATACAGCATTTTGAATTTCACCTCAGGTTTTAAATAATTACATTACTTAATAGTTGACTAATCAGAGCCCATAAGAGGATTTCTGAAAATGAACTGATATGGGTCTCCCTAGCTTGCTCCTCCAAAGTGCCTCTGTAAATGCACCAAGCTTGACATTCGTTTGAAAATTGCTATTATTATCGGCAGCATTAGCCATGAGCCAGAAAATGTGAATTCCCTTACTGGAAGATCATGTACTACTAGAACTCCCCCAGAAGAGTATGAGATAATTCAACAATTTTCTGGCAGCAAACTGTTTTTAATATTAAAATATGATATGTTTTGAAATATATTAATCACATTAATGTTTACTTAGGGATCTTTTTTTGTAAGGTGGCCAATATACCCATTTTGTTAATATTTTTTCCTCTGTTGCCTTTGATAATAATTTAAACTTGTTACTGTTTCTTTTCTTATGTTCATATTTCTATGAAACAAGGAGTCCTGTACATATTTAATTAGAAATTAACTAGTTATCTTTAATTAGTTGTCCGTAGATTACTATCTTTATAACTTGAAAATAATGTTTGAGGAAAATCTGAAGAAATTAATATCTTAAAATACTTTACTTTGCCAAAAGTATTTTTTTTTTAAATGAAAAGAATCCGGGTGCCTGGGTGGCTGACTCAGTTGAGCATCCAACTCTTGTTTTTGCTCCAGCCATGAACCCAGGGTCTTGGGATCAAGCCCTGCATTGGGCTCCATGCTGAGCAGGGAGCCTGCTTAAGATTCTTTCTTTTCTTCTGTCCCTCACCCCTGTTCATCCTTTCTCTCTCTCATGCTATCTTTCTCTAAAATTCAACAATAAAAATTTAAACAAATAACAAATTTAAGAAATGAAAATAATCTTTAAAAAACCATAAATAAGTGCAAATAAATGTGTCAAAGATATGACAATTTGTAGCCAACCAAAACTGGGTTATGCTAGCCACCATTATTGAAAATGGCTCTATTCTTCATTTGTTCTACAAATTCTATACATGATATTCTTGATGAAAAGTGAAATTTGAAACTAAACCTTTCCAAAAACATTCTAGCAGTATTTGAAGTTACGTATACTCTGAATATATTAATTACAACCAAAAGGATTAATTTAAAATAAAGCTAAATCTAAAAATGTATTATTTACTCAATATTTGGCATAAACATATATTTCTATTGTCCATTTGTATATGTGTATTCACATATATAATATATATTTGTTGTATGTATATAATTATATTTTAATTTTTATGTAAACCTGTATTTGTGTACAAATAAGTATATAAAGTATACAGCATAATTATGTACATAAATATACATAATATTATTACACATATTTTGGGCTGTGTATACATGTTCTGTTGTGGCAGTCTGTTTCTAAGATGGCTGCCCCAAACCCTCCCTTTTTAGTATTCTACTATTAGACATAACCCAAACTCCTTAGAGAGGGCTAGACCTAGCAACTTACTTCTAATGACTAGAATATGGTGAAAAGCTCAAAGATTAGGCAACAAGAAGACCTTGGCTTCTCTCTTGCTCCCCTTCTCTTGTTCTCTTACTGGCTTTGTTGGAAGCCAGCTTTCATATTGTGAACTTCCCTATAGAGAGTCTCATGTGGCAAGTAACTGAGCAAGCCTCTGGCCAACAGCCAATCAGAAACTGAGTCCCACTCTTCAAGGGGTCAATGATAATGAATCCGGTCAATGATAATGACTCAGCTGGGAAGCAGGTCCTTCCCTGCTTTCAAGCCCTCAGCCAGTTGTGCCTTCAAATAAGATTACCATCTAGGCCATTACCTTGATTGCAGACCCTGAACCACAGAACTTAGCCTAGATGTGGCTGAATTCCTGAGTCATAGAAACTGTAAGACAACAGAATGCTGTTTTAAGCCACTGCATTTTGGGATAATTTGTTATGCAGCAAAAGCTAACTTATACATCTATGTATTTATCTATAAATGCACATAAAATGCTGAAAGTACCATTTATTGGAGTACTTACTGCCAACCCCCCCACTTGCAAAGTTATTAGTAAAAATTTTATCTAAGTGTCATAAAATTACTCTTACCATTTCTGTTCCCATAAATTATTACATAAATTCAATTCTAGATAATGGGAAATGTATGTTTTTCGAATGTAAACTCTGGAAAATTCGGTCACTAAAGCATATAGACACCTTGTGGTGACTCCTCCTCTCTCTGGTTCAACAATAAGATAAATATTTTTAACCTTCCCTGACCTTGCAGGCTGAGTGCTACTTCAACATGTCTTAATTTTTTTTCTTAAAAAAATTTAACTTGCTTCCTCCTGCTTCCCACCACGAAATGACATCCCTACTTCTTTTCTCATACTCTGCTTCTGATGTAGCAGCATGATACCTTCCTTTTTAATTATATCATGTGTTCTTATTTGTGTCTATGCTGACTTTGGTAAATTAATTCCTGGAGTTCATAGCTATATACTTCAAAGATAGTCTTTTCAGAATGAAATAAAAAAGAAAGGGCTGAAATTCATTTCTCAATTCACATAATGATTCAATCTTTTAAGGAAACTCATTTTATGAATGCTTACAAATTGTAATACTCTGCTTTAATTTTGGTTAGTAATAATACTATTGGTAAAAATAATATCTATGAGCTTTGAATAATATTTATTAACTTTCACATTTTATTCTCCTAATTAAAAATTCCATAGTGGCAAATAGTATTCTCATTTTTCACACGAAGAAACAAATGCTCAGAGACATTAATTAACTCATATAAGTTCACAAAGATGGTAAACAATTGTGTTAGAAATTGAATTGGCATACTTTGGGGTGCATGAGTGGCACGTCAGTTAAGCATCCAAGCCTCAGCTCAGGTCATGATCTTGTGGTTCATAGGTGCAAGCCCCCTACCATGTCCTGTGCTGATACCACCTTAGATACAATTTTTGTTCTTTTTTTTTTTTTCTTTAAGCCACCCAAGTCTTATAAATTTGTCTGCAAATGTGTTTGATAACTTGCAGGTTCTCAGGGGGAGTATTTTTCTCCCTTATGCTCAGCAATAGTGAAAAGAGAATGAGGTAGAGGGGTGTGTGTGGGTGTGGGCATTAGCGTATGAGTTTATTATTAGCTCGTTTTTGGTTTTGTTATGATACAATAAGGCCATCCTTGTACAGGTTCACCCATTAGCCTCCTTTCCATGAGCTGATTCTTTCTTTACCTTTTGTTTCCCAAGGTCCCCAAGACCATGATTAGTGATTCTTAAATTCACCAAGTGTGATAAATTCCCTAAAGACAACCAGCCTCAGTGCTGATTCTAGTCCATGTATATTCCCTTCTCCATAAAAATCCAGCACTGAATATCATGTGACCAAATTATGTTATTTTAATACCTCACAGGCTTTCAAGGCCATTCCCTTTTACTTCCAAAATCATTTAGCCCTTGGCTTTTGTAATTATCTCCAACATTATGCATGTTTTAATTACTGATTACTTCAATAAAGACAAGATGATTCTACCACAATGCTGTCAGTTCTTCACCTTCTCTCTTTTGATTCAATCTCAATCACTCACTTTGAACTGTTGTAACCTCCTAGAATTTATTAGTAACAGAAATATCAACTCCTCATTTTTTCCTTTCCCACTTTCTAAAAAACAACAAATAAACAAACAGAAAGCCAAGCAAACATAACAAACAAAAACAAAACCACCTTAGTTTTCTGGCTCACTTCCTCTGTTCCATCTCTGACAATCCCTAAAATTCTTTAGGATCTTATTCATGTACTTCCACTCTTCAATGCACCTTCCCCCTGGTGTCTTTCTTCCCTCCTTATTCAGCTCAATAGTCAATTATGATAGTTTCCTTGAATGCGTTCTTAACTCTCTTGTTCCTTCTGTGCTGTCTCAAACTCTCATGGAAGAAATAGAATCCCAGTTGATGGCCTACTCATGTCTTTCACATATCTAGCAGGATAACCTAATTTATACCTTAAAATATAGTTAGAATCCAAGTACATTTCAACACCTCCACAGCCATTGCCCTATTCAGAGCCACCGTCTTTCCTCACCCAGATTATGCAGAAGACCCTTAACTTGTGTGCTTATCTTCACCCTTGTTCTTCTACCATAGGGACTCAACATAGTAACAATGGTCATCCCCTTAAAAATTAATTCAGATCATGTCACTCACCTACACACACACACACACACACACACACACACAAGGACTATCTCCTCACTTTACTCAAAGTAACATGAAATGTATTAAAATTATGTACAGTTAAAGTGCACATATGTCTTGGTTTTCACAAGAAAATTTCAGATTATGTCTATTTTCCTTGCAAAGTTATTATTAATTCATATTTTCATTTTTAAAAGGGGTCTTAGCTTATGCAATTAACTATATTATTATTGCCTACCCGTAAGTCCCTACAAAATCTACCTCGCTTCCACTATTTCACCTCTTACTTCATCTCCTACTATCCATTTGTTTGATCATTTGCCTTTGATTTCTCTCTTAATCATTACCCATGCCATGCTTACCCCCTTGAGCAACATAGCATGTTGGAATAATCCAAAGGTAGCAGATTTGAAATACAGTGTGGTCTTTGTGGTGACTGTTCCTTCTTCCTGGGAAACTAATCACCCAGATAATCAAATAACTGTTTCTTTCATTTAATTTTATGTCTTTTTTTTTTTTTCAAATTTCTCTTTCCCAGGGCAGTCCATCCTAACCACCCTACTGAAAATAGCAATCTGCCCAGTGACCTAAGACTCTCAATTTATTTTAGGCTGTTCTATTTTTTCCTTTGTCAGTGGTCACCTTTTAACATTCTTTAAAATATATATTTAAAAAAATCTGTCTATCTCTATTAGAATATAAACTATTTAAAGGAACATATTTTCTATTTTATTCTCTCATGTGTTCCAATATCCAAAACAGTCTGCAAAAAAAGGAGTTTTTTATAATATGTAATAAAATAAATAAGATAAATATGTAACCATAACCAAAAATCATCATTTTCTAGACTGAAAGGATCAACCCATCAATAATCATCCCAGCACATAAAAATGCCCTCTTATCAAGCATAAAATATTCAAAATATTATGGATAAGGAAATATCTTAAAGCTTACACAGAAGGAAAGACAGACACTTATAATCAAAGTTCATAAATAAGAATAATATAAGAATCTTTTGTAGCCACTTCTAAAGTTGAAGAAAATTGAGAAAAGCCTTAAATATTTTAGGGGAATGTCCAATCTAATATTTTATCCCATGAAAGCCCTTCCATCAAACATTTCTATTGAATAAGGATATTGCAAAGTATCTAATTCTCAAAAATTCACCTTTTTCTCATATTTTCTTCCTTTCTTTGGGAGCTAGTGTAGAAAGTGCTCCACTAAAAGAGTAAATTAAGAATAAACAAAGCAATAGAAAATCGACAAGAGGTGCGTGAATGGATATCTCAAGAAAATAGAGGGTAAAAATCCAAAGGTAGCAGATTTGAAATACAGTGTGGAAACAGTGCTGAAATCGGACCAGGTTAGAATATGGAGGTCTGGGGTTTTGATAGTCATTCAAGAGCATTTGATACAGTAGGCTACACATGTGTAAGGAGCTGGAGCTGGTCTTCCTGAAGAAAATTAGGAGTCTGGAAAAGGTATACCATCATGAAAAAAAGAGCTAGTAAAATTCTGTCTACAACCTGAGCAAGAGAGAGAAACTTGACAACATTTCAAGACAATTGCATGAAAATAAATAATTAACCGAGGGGAAATTGAAACCTCAGACCTCAGATACACATAGTAGTGGGGTACTAATTCTTACAACTGACTGTACGTAAATCTTTAGGATGAGGAATTACTATCAAACTGTTTCATAGCCTTGATTCTTTTATCTGTAGAAACTGTGAAAGGAAGGAAAATGTGTCTCAAAAATGGAACAGACTGTGACAAAAGGTGGTAATTGGAACAAAATGTAAAGTTAAGGGAGGTTCCTGAATATAGAATAAACATCAACCTATAGAGAGACAGAGAAGTTGTTTTATAAATAAAGAACAGTTAAGTATACAGGTGAGTTGAGACTCAATAATAAAATGATGGTTCTCTTCATGTGGACGGGAGGAACCAGAAAACAAGAAAGCAATCTTTCCTTTGTGACAGAAGAAAAGAGACAGAGTATCAATGAAGATAATTAGCAAAAATATATTCATGCAATTGAAGTATATTTAAAAACATTTAGTCACTCAGACACTATTATGGAAGGTAATTGGTACAAGAGTAATGTGTTTGCAAATTTATTTTATAAAAACTTCTTATAATTATCTTTAAAAAGAGAGATTGAACTTCTAAAACTTAAAGTCAACAGTAAAAAAAGAAACTACCATATGCAAGATCAATATTTTTAATAAGTATTTATGAAAGACCCTACTATATGCCACATATTAAATAAAATGATAATTGAAGATAAAATGGTTGATAATTTGATTTCTATCTCTTTTTATACTCCAGTGCTAGCTTTCTTGAATAATATAATAATTCTCTGAGTTGAGGGAATGGTGCAGAGATTTCATGAGAAAATATATTTAGTTTGAAGATAAGATCAAAAAACTTTATTGTGGAAAATATCAAACTATATTAATGGAGAATCATAGCTCCCACTCTCTATAATGATTCCATCTTAAGTTATATAATCTGAAATTGTAGAAATTATATTCAAATATGTTGACATTTACTTTTTGAACTGAGGTGAGAATCAGACTTATTTTTCATGTGGTGTTATTTTTTCATTGCAGAAATGAGACATGGTATAAATAACAATTTAAGATGTTGTCTGATACATCATATAATTACATTGTCACCAATCTCCTTTTAGCAATTATTCTCCCCATAAACATAAGAGAAGTCTTTCTTATTCAGCTTTATAAAAGGATAACAGGAAATTATTAAGAGAAAATACACACCTACACCTTTCCTTTAGTCGTACAAAAGATATTTCACTTAAGTTATACAGGATACACGCTGAAGACAAAGATTGTTTCAACAAATCATATTTCAGATATAATGTATATAAAAATCATGATTAAATTTCAAGATAGGATATTTTAATTTCAAACCCTTATTGGGTTTGAAGTCATTATTGTATTATAAAGAACCAAGATCTAAAAACTAATAAGTCCACTTATCATTATGGAAAAAATGAAATAAAAATTTTTAAAAATACAAAAAATCTATAAAAAATAAAAAAGAACAATTAAATGAATTTTTCAAAGTACTGGTTCTTGAGGATAATTATATATATGTGTATATATAGTTATATATATAATTATATATTTTTTCAAAGATACATTTCAAAGCCACATCCTTAATATGAAAATATAAACCAGATAGAACATCCTGGTAAACCCAAAAGACTCAGAAGAAGCATATAATTTTTCAAATCAGAATTTCAAAGCAAAGTATTGATTTGCACAATATTTATAAACATTTTTATATCATATATGAGACATTCTGGTAGGTAGATACCATGGGAATAGAGATGTGTGTAAAGCATTATCACTTTCTTCTATGCACAGACTAAGAACTAAACTAAAGAAGATTACTGAACACTTACTATATACAATAGAAAGTAATAGATTAAAAATGTGTAAAAAATACTAAGGAAGGGGTTAACATTACTGTTTGAGGGTGAGAATAAATCATTGTCAGGACGAATAAAATTTAGTAATTTGGTCAGTGTATTAGTTTCTATGGCTGCTGTAACAAATTTCTACATATTTGGTTGCTTAAAACAACAGAGGTTTATTCCTTTATGGTTGTGGAGGCCAGAAGTCAAGGCTCTTTCTGGAAGCTCTAAGAATCGTTTCTTGCCTCTTCCAACTTCTGGTGGGTCCAGATGTTCCTTGGCTTGCGACTGTATAAATACAATCTCTGCCTTTGCTTTCATATGGTCTTTTCTACAGCTACCTTCTCCTCTTCTGTCTCTTATAAGAAGACATTGCTACTTGATGCAGGGTCTAACCAGGATAATCTCATCTCAATATTCTTAACTTAAATATATGTGCAAAGACCCTGCAAAGTCACTTTCATAGCTTCAGTGGGATGGGACATGAATTTTTGGTTGGAGCTAGTCAGAAATTGGTGTAAGGGATCCTTAGGGGCAGAGGAATAACATGAACTGATTTACAAAAAAAAAAAAAAAGTAGCATGCTTTAAAGAAAATAACTGATCAATGTAGAAAAATACTATAATGTAGAAGTATGTGGAAAGTCAACTCATACCTGGTCAGAAAATATTGAATATAAGACCAGGAATGTTGGAAATTATCTGGTGGAAAATGAGGAAGTATGGAGATATATTTAGGAGAAGCATCACATGTGTAGACTTTCATTCTTAAGAAAACTATTAAGAATAAAGAGAAAAGGTTAATGAGAAGGGAAAATCAAGATTGACTATTCTAGCCAATGATCCATAAGAAAGAAGGAAATCCTGCCATTTGCAAAAACATGGAAGGAATTTAAAGACATTATGCTGAATGATATGAATCAGATGGACAAATACTGCATGATCTTTCTTCTATGTGGAATCTAAGAAAGCCAGACTCATGGAAACAGAGTAGAATTGTAGATATCAAGAGTGGGAGTGGGGAAAGTTGTTGGGGGTGGAATTGGATTGATGTTGAAGGAAGGATTCAAACCTGCAGTGAGAAGGTGAATAAGTTCTAGAGACCTAATGCGCAACACAATGATTATAGTAAAAAATACTCTATTATATATTTCAAAGTTGCTAAGACATTAGATCACCAGAAAAAAAGAAATGATAATTTTATGACCTGATAGAGAATCTAGGTAATGCTAGGTGGTAATAAATCATATTGCAATATAAAAATGTATCAAATTAACATGCCTTACTCTATAATCTTACTCAATGTTGTATGTCAATTATATCTCAATTTTTAAAAAAAACACAGGAATTTAAGCTAGTAGGAGGAATATTGGAACAGACTTTTTCCTGTCCGTGATATTTCATTCAGTGGATGACTTTCACCAATGACAGTTGGGGAAAAGAAGGGGCAATCTTGCCTTCTAAGGCATGAATGTTGATGTGTCGAGGGATTATCAAAAGTTTCACTTTCTTAGGTCCTCATCTTCAACATCTCTCTGAACCCTCTGGGTAGCACCCACAGGTACTTTTGCTTCCTATAACACCACTGAACAGTAGAAATACAATGAGAGCTACAAATTTCATTTAAAATTTTCTAATAGCCACATAAAAAGTAAAATGAAACAGAACAAATGAATTTTAATAGTTTTCTAAACCAATATACCTAAAATAGCATTTCAATATGTAATCAACATAAAAAAATTATGGTAAGATCTTGCTACAGGTTAAATATTTATTTGTGTCCTCCCAAAAGCTACTGTTTGAAACCTACGTAATGGTATTTTGAGGTAGGATCTTTGGAAGGTGGTAAGGTCATGAGTTTGAAGCACTCATGAGTAGGACTAGAGCCTTTATAAAAGAGACTCCAAAAACTGCCTCACCCCTCTGCCATGTGAGGACGGGCCAAGAAGACAGCCTCTCTATGAAAGGGTGCAGGCTCTCACCAGACATGCAATCAGTGCCTTATCTGTTACTTTCCAGCCTCCAGAATTGTGAGAAATACTATTCTGAGATTTAGAAGCCACCCCCGTGTAAATTGTATTCTGTTATAACATCCCAACAGGCTAAGACAGGTCTTTTACATTCTTTTGAAGGCTTTGAATTTGGTTTGTATTTCATACACCTCATAATTACATCTCAATTCAGATTAGCCACATATCAAGAGCAGAATAGGCATATGGGGTTAGCAACTACCCTATGGATCATCACAGCTATGCAAAGTGTCCTTGTCTATGTGTTTGTCTCAATAATATAACATGAAATCTGGCAGTCACACCTCATAGACTTAAACAAATTATTTGTGTCTATGCACACCAGTATTTCTTTATATACCTCCTTGTTTTGCTCCTTCCTCTTTTTTCTAAGCAGAAGGTTATATTATGTCTGTCCATCTTGAGAACTGCTCTTCCTTATGTATAGGTATGCGCCCCTCCCTGTGATATTTTCCATATTACTCCATGCCCTCCCCACTAATGACCGCTTGTTTGAGCGTGCCTGCTTAATGTTACATTTCAACAGTAATTAAACTTTATTTTGTTCACATCATGATCCTAGAATGCTGAAGATTCAGCATAAACACTGACATTCTCCAGATATTCCCAGAGGCAACTATACTTTGCAATTTGATGTGAAGTGCAGGTGTTGGAAATAAAAGTCATCCCGAAAGCAGAGCTGTTGGGCACCACTGTTATATTGTGTTCTTCTTCTGGCTTGAGATATGGTGCTTTGGTGAAACTACTATATGCACTAACTTGACAAATCTTCCTGTAGGTACATTTAGAGGATGAAAAGGCTAAAGCAAAGAAGAAAGATTAATTAGCTTGTCAGAGGTCACATAATAATACAGTGACAGAGACAAGAGCAGAGATATATACCCAGGAACATGAATTTGCAGGAATTTACACAATGTACTTGGAAATTTAATTTTCCTTGATGAGAACTATAACACAGTATAAAGAACAGTAACTTCTGGGTGCCAAACACTTCATATGAATTTAAACTGCTCAGTTATATGAGTGTCATGTAAATGTTTTTGTATTAATTTCATATTTGTTAATCTTTCTTGCAGAAAAACTGATTTGTATCTTTATATTGAACTTTTTTATGTTTCATTTGATTTTTTTTTTTTAAGAAAGAAAGGGAGACACAGAATCAGAAGGAGGCTCCAGGCTCTAAGCTAGCCATCAGCACAGAGCCCGATGCAGGGTTCGAACCCACCAACCGCAAGATCATGACCTGAGCCAAAGTCGGACGCTAAACTGACTGAGCCACCCAGGTGCCCCTATTTATTTTTTGAGAGAGAGAGAGAGAGTGTGAGCAGGGAGGGAGAGAGGGAGAGGAAGAGTCAGAATCCAAAGACCGGCTCCAGGCTCTGAGCTAGCTATAAGCACAGAGCCGGAAGTGGAGCTCAAACCCACGAACTGTGAGATCATGACCTGAGCCGATGTCAGACACTCAAACAACTGAGCTACCCAGGCACCCCTATACTGAACTTTCTAATGGATGTTATTTGTTATGCAATCTAATGAAAATGAGTGTTTGTTTTTAGTTCTCCAAAAAGGTCTTCCATTTCTACTTTTCATGAAAATATTTATCTTTCAATTCTTATAAGAAGTGACATCCAAGAATTCATAAAAACCTACCCATTAGTTACCAGTTACACACAGATCTCTTAAATGGCATATTTGGAGCCAGAATGATGGCAGTTCTATAATGTCAATTTGATGATAGAGCAGATGATGTATATTGTAAGTAGGTATTGCATGAGAAGGTAAATAATGTAAATATTAGTTGCCAAATTATAATACCAAAATTCCTAAAGTTGAAGCGTGAGGGACACAAGAAAGTAAACTGAGCTAGTGATGATGGTGACACGGTACATGAAAATATAAATCATATCAGGACAGTCTTAGCTTATTGATTTCTTTATTTATAAGCCAACCCAGTCTTAATGGTCACCTCACCTTGACTAAATTTTAGACAGAATTCTTCCTAACTATAGACCCCAACCTCTGTTTTCTTAGAACATTTACTTTAGAAAACTTGCAATCATAGGGGTGCCTGTGTGGCTCAGTTGGTTAAGTAACCAACTCTTGGTTTCAACTCTGGTCATGATCTCACAATTCGTGAGCTAGAGCCCTTCTTTGGCTCCGCGAGGGCAGCAAAGAGCCTGTTTGGGATTTTCTCTCTCCCTCTCTGCCCCTCCCCTTCTTGCTTTCTCTCCTCTCTCTCCCAAGATAAATAAATGAACGTTAATTTTTTTTTTAAATTTTTTTACATTCATTTATTATTGACAGACAGAGACAGAGCATGAATAGGGAAGGGGCAGAGAGAGAAGAAGACATAGAATCCGAAGCAGGCTCCAGGCTCTGAACTGTCAGCACAGAGCCCGACGTGGGGCCACAAACTGCGAGATCATGACCTGAGCCGAAGTTGGTCACTTAACAGACTGAGCCACCCAGGTGCCCCTAAAAATTAAAAAAAAAAAAAAAAGAGAACTTGCAATTATAAATTCTTTCTCTCCGTTTTTGAGATGTAAATAATATACAATATTTGGCATATAATATCATAAATGTAGTTTTAAATGTATATGGTTTTTTCACCAGCCAGACTCTAAGACCTGACCTTTACTACCCACCTGCTTGTTCTCGCTGACCTTTGTCCCACATTTTCCCTTAAACTCTTCTTTCCAGTTTGTCACTTAACAACTTCCCTGAGAAGACCTCCAGCCTAAACCACCCAGACCAGTTTGGGCAAAACTTTGAACTTGTACCTGCACAGAAGGACTATAGAATGGATCTAGAATGACCACAACAACCTTGGCCAGATTGTTATAGTAAAATCTCTGCTCAAGGAGGAGCACAGGCCTCATCCACATAACATACAATGTATGTATAGGCACATTTCTTTCTGGTGCAGATGCAGCGTTATGCCCGTTTCTAGATATGATGACAAGGTTTCGCTGTCTAAATATTCATCCTATCCCTCAATAAAAGGAACCCATTCACCCTTGCTCAGGGAGTCATGGTGTTGAAAGTTGCTCCCCGGGATACCCTTAGTTGACGCAAATAAACTTTACTTTGTGTGACACCTCACCTGGTGTGTCTGTGGCTCACCAAGAAGTGAACGCACATTGGTTCGATGACAGTTTTAGATGTATATAATTTTAGAAACGTATATAGCTTTAGTACATATATAATTTTAAGTATTACATACATAGCTTTAGGTATATTTATATTTTAGGAATGCATTCAAAAGCAATAATCATAGATTTATGAATAAAGGCTATTTAAAACACAAAGTTGTTTAGAATAATAAAACACAGCAATGAAAAGTTTTGATAATAAGGAATCATAACATGGAATATTGTACAAACCTTAAATTTATTATTTGAAACAATACTATTTATAACATGAAAGTGCTCATGTACTTTTTGCAACTTAAAGACTACAGTACATATATCATTACCCTCAATGTGAATATATTTTTATAGAATATAATTTTGAATAAATCCATATACAATAAAATAAAAACTTTAAAATAGTAATTACTGGATTTGAGCAAATTTAATCAATAACTTATGTATTTCCCTTAAATTAAAAAAAATTCAAATGTTCTTGTGTGAATGTATGATTTTTTATAAACTCAGGTCAAACTCCCGGAATGTATGGTGGGAAGGAAAATTGATTTGTGTTTCATTATTCACACAGCTGTCTTAATTACTAGCAAAGTTGAAACAGTGAAGACTTTTTTTCTGTCATACACCCTTCAGCTATTTTTAACTTCTTTATCTTTTATGCCTTACGATCACTGAAATGAAAAGAAAGTAGTTCTAATTTAATACAAAAGTTAATTGTTCAGCACATTCTGCCAGTCTGGTCTTTGGTCTGCAAGTACTTTGCCTGAAGCAATACAATTGCAGTTACTCAAAATACATACCATTTGGAGGATGTATGTATTTTAAGACTCACTTGGCAGAGGCTGGCCACAGAGTTACCTTCTGTTACAAGTACGTAATGATCCTTTCATTGAGCTAAGTGTTATTTTTAGCAGACTTAGTCTTCCATGGCTTGTAGCAAAAAAGAGAAAAAAATGACAAAAACATTACTTTTCATTTTGTGACATGTATTACTATAAAGCACTATACTACATAGACTATGTCACCTGGAGAACACAAGACAAAATAGGGAAAGGGTAAATTTTTTCCTTGTATATATTTCAGGTGTATAATATATTAAGGGAGGGTGAGGGAAGAAGGTAACCTGATAGTATTATATCCAGTATGCAGAAGGATTACCAGGCCATCCTTTCAGAATTAAGTATCAAAGATCAGAGGACTGAGTAAAATAGAAATCAATTGGAGGGATGCCTGGATGGTTCAGTTGATTGAGTGTTGGACTCTTGATTTTGCCTCAAGTCATGATCCCAGGGTTATGGCACTGACTATTCCAGCTCTGGGCTGAGCATGAAGTTGGCTTCAGATTCTCTCTCTCCCTCTACCCCTCTCCCCACTTGTTCTCTCTATCTCTCAAATAATAAAAAAAAATAAAAATAAAAAATATTTTGAGACATTTTTTCTCATTTATCCAAGACAAACTAAATTTCTTTCATATATTCAGATTAGCTCTAATTAATATTTCTGATTTTTATATTTTTCAGTTCTCAAAATTTCTTTGGTGTGATCTACCAATCCTGAAGACTTTTTAAAATTTTTGAGTGCAAAGTGTAACAGAGAATATGTCCATGCTATATTACTTATCTTTTCTTTTACACCTTATTTCCTAAAAGCTTTTCTTAAGATTTTTCCTAGTCTTTAAGCAATCTTTATGAAAGGTATTAAAATAAAGTGACATACTAATCGTATAAATATGATATTCTTTTTAGGGAAAAATTGTTTCAAATTTCATAAATGTGAACAGAATGTAATTATGCCATCTATGTATCTTTCATGGGAATCTGATTATTTAAATTTTTAAAAATAATAAAATGAGCTTTTTCATACAGCTTTGCTGACAGACCACAGGTGTCATAAAAACCACCAACCACTAAACCTAAACCAAAATAGAGAAGGAACAGATTCCTACCAACATTTTTGTCATGGGTATATAAATTCAGGCAAGTCTACCCCTGCTGATCAACTGATCTATAAATGAGGTGGGATCAAAAAGGAACCATAAAAAAAATTTGAGAAGGAGGCTACTGAGATAGGAAAAACCTCCTCTAAGCGTGCCTGGGTCTTGGGTAAACTGAGAGCTGCAGGGGAACATGGTTGGGGTTATCACCATTGATCTCTCCCTGTGCAAATTTGAGACCAGCAAGCATTATGTGACCATCACCGAGGCCCCAGGACACAGAGACTTCATCGGAAACATGACTGCAGGCACATCTCAGGCTGACCGTGCTCTCCTGATGGTTGCTGCTGGTGTTGGTGAATTTGAAGCAGGTATCTCCAAGAATGGGCAGAGCTGTGAGCATGCCCTTCCAGTTCACACACTGGGTGTGAAACTCCTAAATGTTGGTGTTAACAAAATGGGTTCCCTGAGCCACCCTACGAAAGAGCTACTGGAGCAGAAGAGATATAAGGAAATTGTTAATGGAGTCAGCGCATTCTTACATTAAGAAAATTGGCTACAATCCCAATGTAGTAGCATTTTGTGCCAATTTCCGACTGGAATGGTGACATCATGCTGGAGCCAAGGGCTAACATGCCTTGACTCAAGGGTTGGAAAGTCACCAGTAAAGATGTCAAGGCCAGTGGAACCCAATGTTTGAACCTCTGGATTGCATTTGCCACCAGTTCATCCAATGGACGAGCCCTTGTGTCTGCCCCTCCAGGACGTTACCAAATTGGTGAAATTGGTACTGTCCCTCTGGGCCCAATGGAGGCTGGTGTTCTCAAGCCCAGGGGTGGTGCCCTTTGCTCCAGTCAGTGTTACAACTGAAGTAAAAGCTGTTGACTGTACCATGCAGCTTTCAGTGTGGCTCTTCCTGGTGACGACTTGACCTTCAGTGTCAAAAACATATCTGTCGAAGATGTTTGTCATGGCAGTGTGGCTGCTGACAGCAAATATGACCAACCAGTGGCAACAGCTGGCTTGAGGGCTCAGGTGATTATCCTGAACCATCCAGACCAAATCAGTGCTGGATACACTCTTGTGCTGTATTGTCACACAGCTCACATGGTCTGCAATTTCGCTGAGCTGAAGGGGCACACTGATCATCACTCTGGAGAAACAAGCTGGAAGATGGCCCTAAGTCCTTGAGATCTGGTGATCCTGCCACCATTGATATGATTCCTGGCAACCTTGTGTGTGTTTTGAGAGTGTCTCTCCTCTGGGCTGTTTTTCTGTTCGTGACGGAGACAGATGGTTGCAGAGGGTGTCATCAAAGCAGTGGACGAGAAGGCAGTTGGAGCTGGCAAGGTCACCAAGTCTGCCCAGAAAGCTCTGAGGCTAAATGCACATCATTCCCAGTACCTGCCAGCCCCGTAGTAACAGTGGGGGCAGAGTGGTCTCAGGACTGTTCGTGTCAATCGGCAGTTTAATAGTAAAAGACTGGTTAGTGATGACTATGCATCATAAAACCTCAGAAGAAAAAAAAGAATGATTTATGGACTCTGTGTGTGTCAGTTTTAAGTTATCAATTTTTAAAATCAGTACTTTTTAACAAAAACAAGTTGATCAAAAATCATCTCACAAAATTTCAAGACCCATTAAAACAAATGCTTAATGAGAAAAAAAGAAATAAAATGAGATTTTTCTGTTAATAAATTAAGCAGTAGTTTAATAATTCATGCTAATTAGTATTTTCAGTTTGTTCCCCATACATTTTCTGGAACAGTTAATGCTCTCAGGTTATCCCACATAGGTGGGCAGCAAACGAAGATTTAATGACTTTTTCCCCAACATTATTTTGCTACTAAATAGGCTGCTTACTCAGAAATCTGAAATAAAATGTCGCTATGGTTCATACTTGGAAGTTCAGAGGAATTCCCAGGAAAGGTTTCTTTCACATGTGCTTCTCAAACAGAATTTCAGGAACCATGCCCAACTCAGTTCCTCCCTCCCCTTAAGGTTTACTGCAAGATTCAACTTTGCTTTGGAAACAATGATGTAGGTGGTAGAAGCTAAGTCATATCAGAGTCAGGAGTTAGCCTTGCTAGGTAGGACTCAAGTCACAACATTTCTTCTGAGCTGTAAGAAATTCATTCAATGTGAGTTTCAACTCAACATAAGTGAAGAATAGAATGTGTGATGTTATTTGGCTAACATACAACACTTTCTCCAAGAAGGTTTAGATCATCAAATTAAATTCATTAAACCTAGAAAGGTCCTGATTTCACCAAAAGTGCTTAGAGAATCTGATGTGTATGTTCTAGGAACCAGTCTGGGTGCTAAGAATGCAATGTGAACAGGTAGTGTGGTCCTTATGTTCGCAAAGCTCAGGGGCTGTTGGGGACTATAGGCGTCAACTGGTAATACAGTAGGATAAGCTGTTCATGGAAGACAAATTCCCAGGCTACATTTTGAGCTGTCAGGAAAGGCCACAAGTAAGCAATAAGCCGAATGACCTTCGTGATGAATGGGACAGGTCAGCTGAGTTATTGTCATGTGAGTGATACAAAGGAGCATGGCAATGTCTCAAGATATGAGCGGAAGTAAACTAGAGTAATTTTGCCAAGGTATGGTTGGGAAAGATAGAAGACAAAGACTGGAGAAATTAGTTGGACAGGATTATGAAGTTCCTCATAAACCACGTGAAGAAAGAGTTTGCACTTTTTGAAAATAATAGGAGCTAATGACAAACAGGTGAATGATGGGTGAAGATTTACATTTTAGGAAGACCCCCTTAATTAGAACAGGACCAGAGAGACAAAGAGAAGGCTATTGAAGGAAAATAGGTAAAAAATGAAAGAGGTTCTGGTGTAGAGGCATGGCAAAGGAGGTGAGAGAAGAGAACAACAAACTTGAGAAATATTTAGGTAGCATAATTAATACAATTTGGTGAATAATTAGCTTGGAGTGAGAGGGAAAAGAGAAACTCATGTTCTGTTTTCTGTCTTAAGTTGATTGAGTGACGTATTTACTGAGAGAGAGATGGAGGGAATGGCAGTTCTGGGAGCAAGACTGGATCAGAAACAACGGTGAATTTACATTTGGAAGTTTCATTCTCAATAGCTTTGAAACATCAATGTGAAGATGTCTACTTTAGGGCTGGGTAAAGAGTTCTGGATTTGGAGTTAGAAAAAAAAACTTAGAATAGTTTCTCCGTCTTTGGCTAAGATCAAGTGTAAAAATACCAGAAATTACAGGGTTCATAATGTATTGATTTTCATCCTGCCTACCCCATGCTCCTTCTTTTTTGGCAAATGAATCTTATTGGGGGGGAAATATTATTGTTACATGTTCCTGTATTTTTTATTCAATGTGACACCTTGAACAAAAGGTGTCACATATTTTCCATCTCCAACCTTGTATCTCTTACTTAATTTTCCAAAAAAGTTCCTTACTCATATGCTTACAGGGAATATTGATGTATGATACACTAAAATGCAGCAGATTACTGGAGGTTCTTTAAAAAATATATTAATTGTATCTTTCAAAATGAAGTCCCACAATACTGTTTGTTGTTTATTTTTTAGATGAAAACACTTGTGTGAACATGGTTTCCTAAAGATATTCTTAAGGTTTCAAATATGCTTTATTTTCTCTTATCTTAGAGGTTCTTAGAAGTTATTTTCAGATTAAATACACTTAAATATGAGAAAATAGTAAATCAACATAATAGAAATATAGAAATATATGATCTAAATTTAAACTAAGCTATACCACTACTAGGTAGAAAATGCCAGTTACTCATTCATCACAGACATACTTAGCTCCTGGTAATAATTTTTATGTGCTGCTTTTGAAATTCAAAAGTGCTTCTAAAACATATGCAAGATAATTTATTCCGAACATCTCTGAATTAGGCTTTATTATCCCTGTTTTATAGGTAAGATAAATCTCCATAAGGTTAAATAGTATGCCTGGCATAACACAGGTCATTTGTGAATTGAGCTGGGGCTAAACTAAATGTTTTACTCAAGTCCAGTGATTTTTCTTCTCTTTTCATATAGTTTTACTTTTTACCAATGATTTCTATTTGCAAGGTGGCTGGTTCACATGAAAAATGTCACTTGTAGAAATAAAATCACAAGTCCTCAAAGGTACTGAAATCAAAATAAATGTTGACAAGATCGTTATTAAATCAAACCAAATTTATGTAATCAAATTTGTTCATTTAACTTATTTTACATAATATATAATTTTTATCATATATGTACAGACACAAATATCTTTCTGCCAGGACTCATTGCTGGTTAACAATACGTCACACACACACACACACACACACACACACACACACATTAGTATTCAATATATATCAGTATCAATAGTAGGTAACAAAAATAGCTCTCATTTATATAGAACTTCATAGAATTTAAATGAAATTTACAGATATAACAGCTTGCTTAAGTTTACCACTGATAAATGGCAAAGCTAGAATTCAAACCCCATTCTTCTGGATCTGTATAATTTATTTTGTTATACCACAAATAATGCCATTACAATTTTGGAAAAAGAATGAATGAAAAATCTTATCTGGATTCTGATTGGAAAGTTTTAGATATTTAATTTTGTTTCATAAAATGCTCCAATTTAAAAAAAGTTTGCTGTCTTCACATTGTACTAAGAAAATCCTATTAGTTTCATACTCTAAGGACTAAACATTTCCGTTTGCTGTTCTTTTAAAGGATGCAAAATAAAAAACAAAAGATTTTTTTACTTCATAAATATCAAAGTACAGAATAAATGCAACCATTTATATGCAACTCAACTGCATCAACTAACATATGGTCATTGTATTCTTTTGAATATTGCATTGGAAGATTGATCACCAACTGTCACCCACATGAACTGACTTGATGATCAAGATGGTCATATATAAAATGCTTGGTTACAGAATTTAGAAAACCAAAGTGTTATAGCAATGAGAAAATCAGGTTTTTCATAGATCACACAAATAAATATGCATTCTAGTAACCTATCCCATTTCATTCTAAGGACAAATGCATCTTCTTATTTCTTTATCCTTTATCACGATGCTTGTGTGCGCTCTCTCCCTCTTTCCCTTCCTCTCTACCTATCCATCTATCTATATCTAAGTTATTTAGAATATGGATTAGAGCCAATAAAGAAATTTCACCTCATTTAAATAATAAAGTAATTTATTGGCTCATAAGCTGGAAAGTCTAAAGCAGAAGAATATTTTGTTTGATACACACATTGATATCTTTAAGATTGCATATTTGTTTGTTTGTAATTCTTTCAATTCAGTCTTCTTTTGCTTTGTTGGCATTAATCTTAGCCTGTTTTTCCTCAGGGTTGTCAGACGACTGTCCATTTGGGCTACATGCATTCACTTATTACTTATTCACCTCTAAAAGAAGAGCACTGCATCAAGTTGATAATTGTTTAAGAGAAGATACGGGCTTCCATCCAGTTTAACTAAATTGGGTCCACCGAACCAATCACTAGGGCCAGAGGAGCACCATCTGTTAGTTTATCTTAGTTTTAAACCATTGCCAGGCCTGAAACAATCACACTGACAAACATCAAGAACAACAGCTACAATAGAATTACTAAGATTAGTTTAAGTTACTCAGGAGGATCCTGACTGGAGCTTAGAATGGAATCAAAACTCAACAGTTGTCTGAAACCTAGAAAGTGGGACTTGCTTATCCGAAGTAAAATTTAAGTACTCATGGTAATGAGAATGTATGGGATATGGCATGCATCAGCAAAAGTCCATCATCTATTCACGTGTTCACTCATTCATTCACTCGTGCATTTACTCATTTATTCTATCCATTTATTCACTCACTCATCCTTCCAATTCTATGCATCTATCAAACGTCTCTATTTACCACCCTATCTTGTCCTCTGTCTTTCTATGTACGTAGCATGCTTTACATGTATGTAGTATAAACAGAGAAAAAAACAGAATATTTCAAAGATGCCAAGCAAAACTAACGGCTTGAAATGATGCAAGGTATTGAGAACTATATGAATGCTAAATCTCAATTCAAATGGAAAGATTAAATCTTACATGAGCATTACTTAAATATGATTTTATTTACTTATTTATTTATTCATATATTTACTGCTTATATTTAATTTTGCTTGATACATGAGAAATAAAATAAAACATTCCATTATGTTTAATAAGTTACTCCTAAAATACCAGAATGTTATTTCCATTGTAAGCTCTATTGATTTTTACCATTACATGAGCTCTCATAGAAGTACAAGAATAAAATTATAAGCATATACTGAAATATTAGTATTAATATTAGATATTCTTATTGGAGAAGAAAAGCTGTCAACGTAGGATCACTGCTGAAATATAAATGAGACACCAAGTCATTTTTCCAATCCTTATATTTTTTAACGATTCTGCAAAATTTTTAAAAATGATGTCAATTATTTACATTGTCTGAAATTTTACATGTAGAGGATAAGAAGAAATGTAGTGTCCTGCTGTAGAATTTAAGGAGGTTAAAGACTGAAGTAAAGCCACTTAGTTATTAATACGTTTGAGGATTTGGTTAGTATGCTTAAGAAATAGAAAAAAAAATTACCTAGTTGTTGAAAGAAGAACCAAATAAAGAAGTGAATATTTCCACTGGAAGAGGGTCACATACATTTTGCTTTCACAATATATTAAATTAAAAAAAAAGTTTAGTTTTGAGGGATGCACATTTTGAGAAAGCTTGGTTCATTTGCTATTTAAATGAAGAAGTTGTGTGTGTGTGTGTGTGTGTGTGTGTGTGTGTGTGCGTGTGTGTGTATCAAAGAATGAAAACAATAACATTAAAGATAGAAAATAGATTGATGAGAGGACAGGAAGTTGCACAGGAAGAATTGTTTCTTCAATTGACCTGGTGGAAAAGGAAGTTATTTTTGTTTTGTTTTGTTTTGTGTTTGTGTTTTTGTTTTTTTAGAGAGAGAGAGAGAGAGAGATAGTGTGAGCAGGGGAGGGTCAGAGACAGAGGGAGACACAGAATCTGAAGCAGACTCCAGGCTCTGAGCTGTCAGCACAGAGCCCAATGTGGAGCTTGAACCCATGAACCGGTGAGATCATAACCTGAGCCGATGTCTGACGCTCAACAGACTGAGCCACCCAGGCGCCCTAGAGAAGGAAGTTTTCAAAGCAAAAAGATGTGTCTTTGAAACAGGAGAAAGAGAAAGCCTGGACATAATAAGTAATTTCAAGTTCAGAAAAGAGGAGAAAAAAATGAAGAAATTCATTGCAATGGCCACAGAATTTCAGAAAGTAGGAGGCTGAATCTTCTGCTAAGTGTCATATTTGAGATGGAAAGTTCCATGTCGTGAAATATTGGAAAGACTGTTTTGAGTAATATGATAAGGGATCAATTAACAGTGAAACATAACCATCAGGTCCAAGTTAAAGGAAGGCATCATAGGACAGGAGATTGCTGACAAACTGAGGAAGCTAGAAATGATTCAAATAGCTTATGGAGGTACTCACAAGCATAATCTTCTTATAAAGAGAACAAGAGAGGAGAAAAAGAAAAACAAAAGGAAAAATAACATCTAAAAGAATCCATTAGTCCTCAAAGGGGATTGAGACTCTTACAAATTACATAATGAAAGCATCATAATTCCACCATTTAAATCAAATAAATCAAATCAAAATATATAACTTTCAGACATTATATGTTCTAATACCCCAAATAATTAATAAGTTATTGACTTGGGCAAATTTTTCTTTTCCATTAAATTGATTCATTGCTACAAGTATATTACAACTCTTTCTACTTCTAACCTATTTTTTTCCTTCCTGCCTGCCTCCCTTCCTTCCTGCCTTCCTTCTCTCTTTCCATGCACAGATATTTTGAGTGTCAAATATATGCCAGTTTTTGAAATACATGGTACAGATTTGTAATTATCGCCAAGCTAATGATAGTAAAGAAACAGACACAGATGTTTTGATTACAGAGTCACAGGGTACGATAGTGGCAGCAGAGAGTGTTCTGGTGAACATTAAATCTTGAAGGATGATATGACAGAGGATAATATTGTTTACAAATAGCCTTTGTCTCTTCAAGTGGACCTTTCCTGAGACCCTCCTTTACCCAATAACCTTGGCTCTGTGAATTGATTTTGCAATAAAATATAGATGAAAGTGACAAGCAGAAGTTTTATAAGCCACTGCAATCACAACTTTTTCTTTTATTTTTCTGTCACAGGACTCACAATGTCACAATTTCCTAGGGAAAAGCCATTCCTCAAGCTTAGATCCCAGAATGGAGAGCACATGCAGCACATGTAGAGACCACAGCCTGCCCACAATGGACATGCCCGTGAGAGAAAACAATATTGGTAAGCTACTAAGACCCAGCCATTAAGAAGACACGGTTAACTGTGGAGCTGAAAGCTCAATGCAAATATGTGCAAATAGTGTAAAATGGAAGGAAAGGTGAGGGTAGGTGGGGAAGGGGGGTTGGGGGAGGGCTTGGCAGGAACCTGATGAGCTTCTGTCCCAAGTCAAAGACGCTTTCATTCTAAAAGGTATAGTCATTGAAAGAAGGAGTCCTATATAACCAGGTTAGATTTTAAATGTGAAATGAGTAGCAGTGTTTTGGTAAATACATTGGAGGAGAAATGAGAGACCGGAAACAGAAACTAAGTAAGAGGTTTTGTAACAGTTTTATTCTGTGAAAGTTTTCCAGGTTGGATCTCTTTGATGACCAATCCTCCAATGTATCTGCCCCCTTGCTCTTGACATTTCTTTGTTTATTTGCTGACCACTAATATTCTTCAGTCTTCTTAAGGTGGGTAGGGTAACTCAGTCCCCAAAGATGCATTCTTAGTTATCACTGATTCATAGAAGTTTTTTTCAGTAAATTAGGAGAATGACTCTCTGCGAAAGCCAACTGATAAAGTTACTTTCCTCATGTTTTCCCCAGATCAGTTGCCTGAAGGAAAGTCTATGTGGTAAGATCCAGAGGGAGACAAGGAACATTGCATCAGCATCAACAATCAAGGACGGGGGGGGAAGCCTGAGCTTTGAGAGGTCTCTGTGCTTCTGCAGCTGCCTTGGCGTCATACCGCATTCGTCAGTCTTGCATTTCATTTTGAACGTGAACTCTGCAGTCTGAGCAGGGACATCTACAAGCAGCTATGAGCATTACAGAAATCCACTTTTTGTTGTTGCCTGAGGGTGATCCAAGGGCTTGGAATCAGGAAACTGCTTGTTGTCCTGCTACAGGACCTGGGCTTTTTAATCTCATTCTGGTTGTAACCTGCTCGAAGGCAGAGAATGCACGCGGGATTCTTTCTGAGCAACTCACCATGTTAAGTTCGCTTACAACGTAGGAAGCGCCAACAGAGAAAAAGATAATGAAATTAAGCCTATGTTGGCGCAACTTTCAAAGATCTGGAACAGAATTTCTTAAACTGTTTGTGGGTCTAGTTTATGTCCGCCCTCATCAATCCAGCATGGAGTAATACTTCAATAAAATTTAACGACATAGGCTGGTAGGAAAATAATAGTAACAAAGACATACAAAATACAAGTCTAGATTTTTTAGATTCAGTAGACATAAAATTACTCTCTGAAATTTCTATAATAGTTTCTAAATATTTAATTTTAATTTTTGTATTAATATCGCTATAGACTGAAACTGTTCACAGACAATAACTGCTTTAAAAGCACCTTTTGATTAAAATGATAAAAGAATAATAGGAGAATCACATTAATATATTTTGTAACATAGAAATTTTACAGATTAAAATATCATAGAGGTAAGTTGTAAAACCAACCATCTAAAGAGAGATGTTCTGACAGCATTACTAACTACCCCTTATTAAAATTAAGCTTCCCCATCCTGAAGTCCTTACTGCCATATGGACATCTAATTTAAAATGAACCACTAGCCATATTTTATCAATATAATGTTTTGAAAACAATATTTCAATTTAATTTTCTTAATTCCTTAAAGTTTTGTTATCATTCATACATATTTTATTGATAATGAATAAACACAGTAAAATGGAGAAACCAAAGTGATTTAAAAAATTCCAGTCTATTAAACATAACCATAAAACCAAACTCCCTCTCATTATTTTTTAGAGAGAAAAAGAGTGTGAGGGAAGGAGAAGGGCAGAGGGAGGGAGAGAGAGAGAGAGAGAGAGAGAGAGAGAGAGAGAGAACCCCAATCAGGCTCCATGCTCAGCTCAGAGCCCAACATGGGGCTAGAGGTGGGGCTTGATCCCACGGCTCTGGGATCATGACCTGAGCCAAAATCAAGAGTCAGTTGCTCAATCAACTGAGTCACCCAAGCACCCCGCCTTTTTTTTTTTTTAACTGCTTATTTATTTTTGAGAAAGAAAGAGAGACAGACAGAGCGGAGACACAGAATCTGTACCAGGCTCCAGGCCTACACTGCCAGCACAGAGCCTGAGACAGCCTCAAACTCACAAACCTTGAGATCATGACCTGAGGCTAAGTTGGATGCTTAACCAACTGAGTCACTAAGGGCTCCTCTGCATTATTTTTTTCTAATAGAAGTGCCTGAGTTCCTAAAGGCAAAGAACTGAGTAACATACTGGGCTTATTAGACAAATAAAATTGCTAAGATTTAAGCTCCTCCCCAAATTCATATACTGCTTCTATTTGGAATTGCTGCTGTGCTTGAAGTATATCAAATAATGAAAACTGTGTCATATTTTTCTCCTACTTATCTCTAAAAAGAATCAATAAGCCATGGTGATTAGCAACATTTTACTTGCTAGCATTAAAGTGCATTGTGACCTTTACCAGTATTAAAACATTTATGATAATAATTGAAATGTTAGGTTTATTTTTCTCCAGGATTTTAGCCACACCACTAAAAGCAGCGGTTAAGGATTTGGAGGAAATATAATTGAATTTCTCCTCTGAGAAACTTCCACAGGAATGCTAATAACGTTTCAACATGTTATATACCCTGTGTAATAATTCCTCATGAAGTTTCATGAGAGCTGCATTCATAAAAACACCTGATAAGAATGCTTTTAAGTTACACGTAGAGTTACGAAACTGACTACTTGCAAAAAGACTGGAGGATGTTCATATATGCTTCAATATTTCCTCTTAGAAAGGATGCACTTTGTATGGCCATAGGATAAGAATGGGAATGGAGTAAGGACACACAGCGGTCCTCGGTGTGGTGTTAGGGAGAGAGAATCTGCACACTTCAATCTAACAATAAACAATGTCGTGGTCGGAGAGCATTTGGTAGTTAGGGCTGCAGAAAGCTTCTTGCTTCGCTCCAGGAGCTACTACTGAGCAAGGGAATGCTCAATTCTCTCAATTTTATCATAAGAAAATAAATTAAAAATAGATAAGAAAATAACAGCCACACGAATAAGAGCGAACCTGTGGAGCGAAAATTTGTTAACTGCCTAGGAGGAATTCAGAAACGGGTAAGTTAGTCTTTTTGGCAAAAGGCTCCTTCACACTGGGCCTCCAGGGGCCGTTTGCTCATATGCCAGAGCACCTGCTATTAATTTCTTACATCCCATTTCAAGAAGAAATATTCCTCTCTCTGTCTTCCTCACCGCTTACATCATGTTCTGGTCAGAGCATCCAAAAATAAACCAAAACAGAAAGTCAAGACACAGGGGTCTTTGAACAAAAATTCTGCATTAGGAACCCTTCAATTTTTTATTTGAAAGAGCTCAAAAGTAACTTCAGGAAAATAAAAGGTTATTAATTTGATCAAGCCGTAAAGCTAGGAGGCGGTTGGCCTGCAACATAAATTTCATTCTGTCTCACTTCAAAGCTCATTCATGGAACCAACATTCTATAACCATTTAGAAAAATCTGCTCAAAAAGAATCTTCACACATGCTTCTTTAATTAAGCTATTTGTTAATAGCTAGTTATAACAATAAACATAATTTTGTTTGGCCCTTCATTTTATCGGCTAAATATGCCATTTTCTTTACCCGTCTTTTGAAGAACTGTTACCTTGGGAAAGGGGTTTGACACTGTATATCAAACATTCGACAACATCCTTAACATTGGGTAGCATTTTCTTCATGCAAAAACATGTCCACTGTAAAATACTTCCTCAGATGTTCATTTCTAATTCTGCTTGTTAGAGAGGAAGTTTTCGACCAGTGCATTTGTTTCCTGTCTGGAGACACATCAGAATTAATAGTAGGAAAGCAGATGTCTGAAGGACCCCCCGCCCCAGGAGAGGCTCTCCCATTTTGCAGGACACACACGTTGTTGTAAAGGAATAAAATATGAGGGAAAACTCATGTTACTCTGAAGTGAAAGCCAGGGAAGCACAGGCCAAGGAAACAATCTTTTTGTTGCCTGAAAAGCATTTCTCCCTAGGGATTGATTTTTTTCTTGAGTCAATTCTTCCTATCATTACTCATGCCATTTGCTATTACCGTTACTCAACGTCAACAAAAATTGAAAGGAAATGAAAGACTTTTTTTTTTTTCAATCAGATTTATTAGGACAAGTCTCTTTATTATCAGAAAACTGGTACAAACTACTTTGCTATAAAACATTTTTTTAATGAGTAGGTAAGTTTCAGCATGTGTAAAAGTTTGATTTGCTTTACTGTTTTCAAAAAGTAATTTCATACTTTGTGTTCATAAGCAACTTTCATTGCATATTTTGCCAACTCAGAATCTGAGTTGTAACAATTTGCTTCTGAAAATCAAGAATGTATTTTTTTATTTTAAAAAATAAAAAATGTGGGGCGCCTGGGTGGGTGGATCAATTGGTTAAGCGTCCAACTTCAGCTCTGGTCATGATCTCATGGTTCGTGTGTTCGAGCCCCACATCAGACTCTGTGCTGGCAGCTCAAAGCCTGGAGCCTGCTTCTGATTCTGGGTTCCTCTCTCTTTACCACTCCCCTGCTCATGATCTGTCTCTGTCTCTCAAAACAAATAAATGTTAAAATAAATAAATTAAAAATTAAAAATGGATTAATGGATTTGAAATTTAACGTGGCTAGAAAATTGCCATTGTCAATTTTACTGTGATTTCTGCTTCTTAGAAAAGCCTATAAGAAATATATGTTGTGAGTATTTAATGCCTTCAAAATGTACAGCAACTTTATTATTGATTCCTTCTGATTCAGGGTTAAATAGACTCTTTAACAATTGTATTTTGACCTAGAACTCAAACAAAAGACACGGTGCTGCAGAGGCCTGAGAATCAACTATCATACTGTGTAACATGGTTTTCTAACAGACTCTGGGAATTCCTTCCCCTGGAAAGAGGAGGTGGCACTGGTGGTGATGGAGAAAAGGCAGAGTGTTGTAGTCATAAAAAAGTAGTACATGAATTTAGAATTCATTCCCTAATCCTTGGCTTGGTCATAGATCTATGACTGCAGGGCAAATCAGTTAACCTCCTATTAATTTTCCTCATGATAATATATTAAAATGGTTATCTGAATTTATAGAGCCTGCATCTTTTTTACCCATTTTCTTACTTTCTTCAGCATCCTATGCATTTATCTTTCTGATTATATATATATGTGTGTATATATATGTACATATATATATATATTTCAAGGCATCAAGGGACCCTGGGCTTCCTTCATTAGCCTACAGGAAATAGAAAACTTATAGTGATAAAAATTAATCTTATTAATCTTGTCTATCATCCCTGGTCATAAATGGAAGTATATTAGATTTTATAAAATGCAGAAAAATAAAACATTAATTGTATATGTAGCTAATGCCCATAACTGTCCATAAAGACAGCTCTTTGATCTTCTATGAAAGTAGACATTAAATAATATATAAATTCTTTATAAAACATAGATTCTCTAGGAATAAATATTTTCTCTTCTGGTTTAGAGAAATTGATAATTTTCTATGTCAATAAGAAATCTGTCTCATGCCTTGAGAAACTGGATATGATTTCAAATTGAAATTTTCTTGTTAACAACTATGCATGATTTTCTTTTCATTACAGTATGTAGTTATGCTAGGATATTATGAAATATGAGAAATTACAAACCTGTGTTTCAAGACTTGGGCAAAGTTAATTGTCTCAGAGATATATTCTCCACAGCAGCACAATGATTACCAGGAAAATCTACCAAATCCCTCCCACTCTCCTTTGGCGGTCTCTTTCCCAGACACACGCAGTTATCCATCCATAATGCTCTTAATTGTGTGAGGAAAGATGGACTAAAAGTCCAGGTGGGACAACAGGTCTTCTCTGGCCCGACCTCTGCCCCTTACAAGTGGGGAGCTCCTGCTCTGTGCTTCTTAGATGTATCTACGTGTCTGTAGAATCCCTGTAGTAATGAGTCTTCAATCATTTCTACTGTATTTGAAGAATACCAGTATGCAATGCCTCTTGCCTATTACTATGTCCCTTACTTCCTTTCCTCCAGCCACACATGCAGAAGCCTCCATTCCCGATTGCTTTAGAGGGTCAGTCCCTGTTTCCACTTATTTCCTTTGAGTTTATTAATCTAAAGGAACTGCTTACTTATTTTGAGATGTTCTTAGTCCCCCTGTCCTCCATTCCCTCTGGGGGCACAGTAGTCAACAGTTAGAGCTGTGAATCCCAAACTGATTTATTGATTTGAACAACCCTAATATCACACACAGTTGATTTAGCTTTTGTTCTCCTTTTCCAATACACAATTACTCATTTTCTGAAAGGCAGGTAGAAGATTCCTTCCAGGTTTGGCCTTTCTTTTCCCTTTCTCCCTTTCTTCCTTTCTTTCTTTCCCTTTCTTTCTTTCTTTCTTTCTTTCTTTCTTTCTTTCTTTCTTTCTTTCTTTCTTTCTTTCTTTTTCTTTTTTCCTTCCTTCCTTCCTTCCTTCCTTTCTTATTTCTTTTTTCTTCTTGCAGGTGATACTATTTATGCATTTCAAACTATAGAGTATCTAGGATTAAATGCTGATGTTACACTCTACTCTTCAAGTACTGAGTCAGTCTTGGAGTCATCCTGAGCACATAAGTAATAGGAGGGCCAGGGAGAGATTAGTGGGACAAAACTAGTAAATTACTGTTGGTATTTCGTTTAAATATAAAAGTATTTTATTTATCCACTTTTTAGATTTATTGGTGAATCCATGTTTGTCTATGTAACATTTAATAAAAGTAACAGAATTACAGTTTTTCAAAGGTCTCCATTTTTTATGAGAATCTTGGATTGTAATCTTAGTTTTGATGTCAACTTGTTGTATGAGCTTAGTAGCTTTATCTATCACATAAGGCTTTAGGTTTCCTATTCCTGTGGTTTAATATTTCCATGACACTATGGTCAGTTTGTGTAGGCAAAGAAGAAATTCTCCCATCCCACATTAGTATACAGATGGGGGTGTAGAATCTGCTTTAATACATATTTTGGCATGACGTTTGTGATAGTATGAAGGTTTAAAATAAGGTTCCTGCCATGATGTTGTCTGAAGATGTGGTTATATGTTGTGTTTTTATCTAATGCTGGGGAGGGGAGAAATTTAATTGACTTTCCAAAGTACTCTGTGCAACTCAATTATATTTATATGCAATCACAAATTCTAGCATTCAATAAGATGGTACATATTACACAGTTCCAACGGTTCTTAAAGTCTTACATACATTTCTTGTTCTAATAAACTTTTGGTTGCTACTTTGGGCAGTAATTCCATGCCCCTAGAATTCCAAGAAAGTTTTAGTTTCCTCTTATTGATACTCAGTTTATTTCTAAGATACAGAGTTTTAACATTACCTATATAATTGTAAAATAATTTATGCAATAATTTGTTGTAATATAGACAAGACCACATTCATTAATTTGTGATTACTTAAAATACATTAACACTGGTGCAAAGATGCTTTCAACTTGCATAATTTCTAGAGAATGTTATTTTTTATTTTGCACAAATTGTGTCAGACATTATGAGTACACAAAGTAAGCAAGATTATTACAATGCTTTATTTACAGAAGCTATGTTTTAGAAAGATGGGAGGAGTTTGGTGATGTTTGGCTTGCTGGTTGCTCCATTTGTTGGCTATTGTGCATATTTTTAATAGGAAAGTAAGATATACAGTTTAACAAGAAACTGCTGATTTGAAGGGCAGTCCCCCGCTTTGCTACCACATCTGTCACGTGGGTAGGCAGCTGCTGCGATCCTAGACTACATTTATTCTTTGCAATGCACTACACTGTTTCACATTTTCCTACCTCCCGTGGTTGTTCCTTCTATCTTCCATGCCTTTTACATCAAAGCCAACTAGAAAACTACTACCACAAAGGTTAATCTTAAATCTATTTTTTAAATGTTTTTAATTTATTTTTGAGAGACAGAAACAGCGCAAGCACGGGAGGGTCAGAGAGAGAGAGGAGATACAGAATCCAAAGCAGGCTCCAGGCTCTGAGCTAGCTGTCAGCACACGGCCCAACACAGGGCTCCAACTCACAATCGTGAGATCATGACCTGAGCCGAAGCCGGACGCTCAACCAACTGAGCCACCCAGGTGCCCCTTAAATCTAATTTTCTAAGTCAAATACTGAAAACCCTCTAAATAGTTGGGAATATTACAATAAAATATGGGATTCTAAAGAATTAGAGGCAGAAATATCTGTAGGTGATATGGGAGATTAGCACATTATGCTGTAAAAGGAAAATTATGTCTAGGAGATGCTGCTGCCCAGCCACGGTCAACCCCATGGTGTTTTTCCACACCGCGGTAAGTGGCGAGCCCTTGGGCTGCATCTCCTTTGAGCTGTTTGCAGACAAAGTTCCAAAGACAGCAGACAAGTTTCATGCTCTGAGTACTGGGGAGGAAAAATGTGGTTATAAAGGTTCCTGCTTTCACAGGATTATTCTGGGTTTTATGCGTTAGAGTGGAGACTTTACTTGCCATAATGGCACTGGTGCCAAGTCCATCTATGGAAGAATCTTTTATGAGAATTTTATCCTGCAGCATATGGGTCCTGGCATCTTGTCCATGGCAAATGGTGGACCCAGCACAAACAGTTCCCAGTTTTTCATCTGCACTGCCAAGACTGAGTGGTTGGATGGCAAGCATGTGGTCTTTGGCAAGGTGAAAGAGGGCAGGAATATTGTGGAAGCCAAGGAGCACTTTGGATCCAAGAATGGCAAGACCAGTAAGAAGATCACTATTGCTGACGGTGGATAAATCTGAAAAAGTTGACTTGTGCTTTATCTCAACTACCAGACCATTCCTTCTGTAGCTCAGAAAGCACCCCTCCACCCCTATCTTCTGGAAATATCCTATAATCTTTGTGCTCTCCCTGCCGTACTATGGGTCCCATATTTTCCTTACTCCCCTCCAAATCTAGCTGGATTGCAGAGTTAAGCTTCCGATGATGAAATAGAAATTGAGTAAAAAAATAAAATTATGCTAACCTTTATGTAAAAAAGAATGCACATGTCTACATTTCTATATATAGGATGCTAAAGGCAGTATTAACAATACCTGGATGTAGGTAAGATGAAAACATTCCTTTTCATAAATGTTTTACTTGAATATTTTACCATATTCATGTATTTCCAATTAACGATGATTTAAAAATATCTTTCACACAGTTGTTTTTATTCCACTCAAGTAAAGTTAATCATGAATTCCTTATATCCTAAATTTTTAGTCTTCAAATCCTTTGTGTCTAGTACTCTAATAAGAATTTTAAGGAACTTTATATCACTTGACATATTTTTAGAAGAACATCCAAAATTTCTCACTGAAAATGGAAATAGCTGCAAGGACTTTGTGAATTATAAGAATCTTTTTCCATCTTTAGGTTTAGATAGTTTGACTATAATGCATCTAGATGTGAATTTCTTTGAATTTTCCTTCTTGGAGGTTTTTAAGCTTCATGCATATGCAGATTGATCTATTTAATCAAATCAGGCACGTTTAGGCTATTATAGCTTCAAATATTCCTCCTGTTACTCTCTCCCCTCTCTTGTTTCTTATTCTTCTTCTCCTGCTCCTTTTTTCTTCTTCTCCTTTTTTCTTCTTCCAGAAGTCTCTTGATACATACATTTTTATGCTTGAGGGTGTCCTGCAGGTCTATAAAGCTCCATTTATATACCTTCATTTTCTTCTTTTGGATCCTCAGATAAGACCATCTCAATTGTCCTGTGTTCAAATCGTAAAGCTTATTTATTTATTTTTGAAAGAGAGAGAGAGCACAAGCCGGGAGAGGCAGAAAGGGGTGGGAAGGGGGGACACAGAATCTAAAGCAGCTCCAGGCTCTGAGCTGTCAGTGCAGAGCCCGATGGAAGGCTCTAACCCACAAACCCTAAGATCATGGCCTGAGCCCAAGTCAGATGCTTAACTGACTGAGCCACCCAGGTGTGCCTCAAGTTTTAAATAATATATCTTGGCAGCAGCTCTGGAAATCAGAGTCCTTCCCACCTGCCAGGATTTGTTGTTGATGCTGTTTCCTGTTGCCACTGCCACTATTTGCTTGTGACTTTCCTGAACTAATTCTGTAAAGTCTAAATTCCCTGTCATATGTGGTCACTGAATTGTCTGCTTGATTATCTTGGTCATCTAATAATTTTACTGAAATATTATTTTATTCTTTGAGCTCTTAAGTCTCCCAACTTTGCTTAAGAGCACTGAGAGAAAGAGAGAGAGAGAGAAAGAGAGAGAGAGAGAGAGAGAGAGAGAGAGTGTGTGTTTAAACTTTTAACATTCTGGTAGGGAGTCTACAGTTCCCTTAGGCAACTTATGCAGAACCTTAAGATCAGCCAGAAGTAAGAGCTTTAGGTCTTTTCAGATTTTTCCTGGATGTGTACGTGACCTTCGAGGTTTCCAGATTTATATAAGAGCTTTTAAAGCCCCCCAAGACCATTCAATTCCTCCACTTTTTCTCTTAGGGTTTTTTTTCCAGGCTTTTGTTAACTCCAGTTGATGATGCCACCTAAGGCAGCTGTGATCTTAAACAATTGCTGCTGATTATTTTTTATAAATGTTGTGTAGGTAGGGCTGTTCATACAGAGTAAGCTCTCAGTCAGACTGAATAGAAACAAACCCTGAAAATTGAACTTTTCTGGGAATTTTCAGATAAGCCTAATAGTGCCAATTTTCTGGGATGATGCTTTTGGTGAACCCCAAGTATGTCTGCCCTGCCTCCACCAGAGCCTACCAGGCTCCTGGTTTTCATATTTTGTGTAGTTGTGAGAATGTTGGCTTTCAAGACTACCACAGAGCTAGCAGGGGTGAGAGAGGAAATGATCAGGGTAAGGTAAGAGACAAGACTTGCTCTTACAGAGATTCTGCTTTTTCCTTTTTTAGATAAATAGTCATTGGATTTCTTCAAGCTTTCAGTTAATTTTAAGATTTCAGAAATAGTTGAATATGCCATTATGTCTAAGTGTTATATTTTTATAAGGGGAAGATTTTGAGAGATCCTTATATCACCATTCTAGAAGCTGCTTCTCTAAAAACTTTATAATACAATTGGAAGTATGCTTACATTGGAAGTGGTATATAATGATCTCTAGCAATGTGACTGACGTAGTACTTGTCCCTAGGTTGACTTTCTTGCTCATATCCGTGCTGTTTGTGCTTTTTCTTCAATTATGTTTATAATTTCTTTGAAGGAATGGGCCAGGCCTTATATATTTTTTAATGTCACAATACAGAGCATAGTAACCGTCCTGCTGGTGTTGAATGAATGACTAAAAAAATACATGAAAACTTCACATTCCCTTTATTCATGCCATTCTGTATTTATAAAACCACCTAAAACTCTTCTCCAATATCACATTGCATAATCTCTATTCAAGCTACACAGGGTTTCTTTTATCTTCTTAAATGTATCTCTCATCTCAAGATCTCCACAAATATTCTTTTCTCCTTCCTTAAATATTTTTGCTTTAATTAAAATCTCTTCATAATTCAATTTATAATTTAATTCTACTTCTTTGGAAACACTTAGACTGACTCAATCTTCTAGTGGGTCCCCGTGCCATGCACTACAAATAGGGTTTGGGGAACAAACGAAAATTAACAAAAATTTTAGTTTCTAAAGCATTTATCTTAAGTATATAGGTGTATGTATAGATATATAGAGATATATCTGTGTGTTATATATAAACACACACACACACACACACATATATATATACCATCTATTGTGTTAATTTCAAAGTTTAATATTCACTTCATATCCTATATCCTTTAGTTATGTGGATAATAGCCATATACTATTGATTCTTGTTTAGCATTTAATGTACATTAACTTTTTATAAATAGTAATGTCTCATTACAATTTCTAGTAGGTGGTCATTTATCCATTAATTTGTACCACTGAGAAAAGAGAATTTATGCGCCAAGGTTATAAGACGCTAAAAGGCGGCATTTAATTATCTTATATTTGAATATGGAAGTTGAGAAAGAGCATGATATGGGACTAATGGACCAGCAAAAATGCAAAGTACCATTCAGCACTAAAGTAATTGGGCAGAACAGTGGAAAAGGCTACGATAAAAGATTACTTCATTATTTTTCAAATTAAAGGGCAAGATAAGGTGGTCACTATCATAGGGTTATTAAGGTAAAACAAGCTAATCAGCACATTTCAAATGTACAGTTGTCAGTTAATCATCCAATGATTACCAATTTCTGAAGAGTACAAAAGAAAGCAATTTATTCTCATTTTATCAATCAAATCATGCAATCAAATGTTTTACTGAAAGAAAAAAAAACCTTCTTAATTTATTTTTATCTTTCCTTAATATAATTTAACTATCATGCATTGGTAGGCAAACTATAGGAAATTGGTAATTTTTATTTCATCTGCATAAGCATCAGGAAAAAATGACTTTCTTATTAAAATAATGTTAAATGTCAAAGTCTTTCAAGCTTGACTACACTAACATAGTGATTGTTAATGTGAACCACAGACCCAATTATATCCTCAAATCTCTCTTACAAGAAAGTTTTACTAGTAGAAATCTTACAAGCATGTTATCTCAT
>NC_043714.1:55293932-55391351 GCF_006229205.1 Suricata suricatta
GACAGAAAAATGAGGTTAAAAAAAACCATCATATATACATACAATAGAATGTATTCAGCCTTAAATATAAGAAAATGGTGTGTGACAATGCGGATAAATGTGAGCACATTATGCAAAGTGAAATAAGCTGGATGCAAAGAGAGAAATACTGCATGATCTCAGTCAGATAGAGTACAATGATGGTTCCATGGGCTGGGAGGAGGGGGAAATGAGGATGTGTGGGTCAATGGAAACAGAATTTCAATTATGCAAAATTAATAAGTTCCAGAGATCTACTATGCAACGTGATCTTAATTAACACTACTGAAATTTGCTAAGAGGGTGGATCTTAAGTGTTCCCATCACATTCACAGAAAGCAAAGAAAAGGGAAGGGAAAAGAAGGGAAGGGAAAGGAAGATGGTAACTACCTGAGGTGAGATATGTTAATTAGCTTGATTGTGGTAACTATTTCACAAAGTAAATCTCCATCAGATCACCAAATTGTAGAACTTAAATATATACAATTTTTAAGACTTTATTTTTTAGCAGTTTTGGGTTCACAGCAAATTGAGGAGAAGATACCAAGAGTTCTCATATACTCGCTGTACCCACAACATGCATAGTCTCCTCCACTATCAAGATTTCTCACTGGAGTGGTAGGTTCCTTTGTTAAAACTGAGGAACCTACACTGACATATTATAATCATGCAAAGACCATATTTTACATTACAGTTCACTCTTGCTATTGTACATTCATGGGCTTGGGCAAATGTACAATGCCTTGTGACTATCAATAGTGTATCAAACAGTGTTTTCACTGCCCCCCAAATCCTCTGTGCTCTGCCTATTCATCCCTTCTCCCTGCAGCAATCTCTAGTAACCAATGGCCTTTTTTGTTGTTGTTGAGTACAGTTGACACACAATGTTACATCATTTTCATGTGTACAACATAGTGATTAGACAAGTTATTGTGCATAACGCTGTATTCACCCCAAGAGTAGTGTTCCTGACCAACTTCCGGGAAGACCCTATTAGAGCCGGTGAGATCATGGTCTTTAAAGTTGAGGGACGAGACATTCCAATAGTTTACAGAGTAATCAAAGTTCATGGAAAAGACAACGGAGACATCAAGTTTTTGACTAAAGGAGATAATAACGAAGCTGACGACAGAGGCTTGTACAAAGAGGGCCAGACTGGCTTGAAAAGAAGGACATGGTGGGACGAGGCAGAGGGTTTTTTTTTACCGTATGTTGGTATGGTCACCATAATAATGAATGACTATCCAAAGTTCCTCCATCCTGATACATAGTTATTACAGTATCATTGACTATATTTCTTAGGCTGTGACTTTTATCCTATGACTTACTCATCCCATAACTGGAAGCCTGTATCTCCCACTCCCGATTACCCATTTTTCCCAGCCATTAATCTCTTTACTTTTCCCATAGTTTTACCTATTCCAGAAAGTCATATAGTTGGAATTGTACAGCATAGAGTATTTAAGTCTTTTCAGAGTGGCTTCTTTCACTTAGTAATATGTATTTGAGGTTCCTTCAAGTCTTTTCATGGCTGGATAGCTTATATCTTTTTATTGTAGGACAACATTCCATTATCTGAATGTAGCACAGTTTATTCATCCATTCACCTACTGAAAGAATTCTTAGTGGTTTCCAAGTTTCGGCAATTACAAATGAAGCTGCTATAAGTATTCATGTGCCAACTTCTGTGTGGTCATATTTTCAACTCTTTCATGTAAATGCTAAGGAACTTGATTGATATGGTAAGAATATGTTGAATTTCATGAGAAACTAACAAACTGTCTTTCAAAGTGGCTATACATTTTGCATTTCTATCAGAAAGGAATGCAACTTCCTCTTGCTCCACATCTTCATCAACATTTGATATTATTAGGGTTCTAGATTTGGGGCATTCCAATAGGTGAGTAGTGCTGTATCATTGTTATTATTCTTTTAATAGTTTTAATAATAATGTTTAATGTTTATTTTTGAGAGAGAGTGTGTGTGAGCAGGGGGGGAGGGGCAGAGAGAGAGAGGTAGACACAGAATCTGAAGCAGGATCCAGGCTCTGAGCTGTCAGCACAGAGCCCGAGTGGGCTTGAACCCACAAACTAAGAGATCAAGACCTGAGGCAGTCAGATGCTTAATCCACTGAGCCACCCAGGCAGCCCTCTCATTGTTATTTTACTTTGCATTTCCCTGATGACATATGATGTGAAACATATGCTTATTTGGCATTTCTATTTCTTCTTTGGTGAAGTTTCAGTTATGGTCTCTGGCCCAGCTTTAAATTGCGTTGTATGTTTTCTTATTATTGAATTTTAAGTGTTCTTTATATATTTTGGGTAACAGTCTTTTATCAGAGTTGCTCTTCATACATCTTATCTCCCAGTCAGTGGCTTGTCTTCTCATTTTCTTGACATTGTCTTTCACACAGAAGTTCTTAATTTTAATGATTTCCACCTTATCAATTCTTTCCTTCATGGACACTGCCTTTGATGTTGTATCTAAAAATCATCACCATACCCAAGGTCATCTAGATTTCCTCTATGAAATCTTCTACAAGTTCTAAGGTTGTGTTTTATATTTAGGTCTGTGATCCATTTTGTGTTAATTTTTGTCAAAGATGTAAGGTCTGTGTCTAGATTTTCTTTTCCCATGTAGATGTCTAGTTATTCCAGTGTTATTGGTTAAAAAAAAAAAATCTTTGCTACATTTTGCATTGCCTTTGCTCCTTTGTCAAAGATCAATGTACTACATGTATGTGGATGTGTTTCTAAGCTCTCTGTTCTTTCATTTTTGTAATTTTTTTTTTACCATTTATTCATTTTTGAGAGAGAGAGAGACAGAGCATGAGTGGGGGAGGGAAAGAGAGAGAGGCACAGAATCTGAAACAGGCTCAGGCTCTGAGCTGTCAGCACAGAGCCTGACATGGGGCTTGAATTCACGAACTGTGAAATCATGACCTGAGCCGAAGTTAGCCACTTAACTGACTAAGCTACTTGGGCACCCTGAAGCTCTCTGTTCTTTCAACAATACCACATTCTCTTGATTACTGTGCCTTTCCACTTTTTTTTAATTGAATCTAATTGTAATTCTTCCTGATTATTTTTTATCCATTTCCATTATGATCTTAAATTTTTGATTCTCTTTTCATAATTTCTTCAAATCTTGTTTAAAGATATTATTCACTGTTAAGTGTTGTGTGGCAGTTTTCTTTTGAGACTTAGGCTTTTTTCTTTGTAGGATGGTTTCATCATCTGAAATTTTGTTTTGTTTTATTATTATTATTATTATTATTTATTTTTGATACAGAAAAACACAGAGCATGAGCAGAGGAAAGGCAGAGAGAAAGGGAGACAGAATCTGACGCAGGCTCCAGGCTCCGAGCTGTCAGCACAGAGCCTGACGCAGGGCTCAAACCCACAAACTGTGAGATCATGACCTGAGCTGAAGTCGGATGCTCAATTAACTGAGCCACCCAGACACCCCATCCTCAGAAATTTTTTATTTGAATTTTTTTAGAGTAGAATTGTATGATTTGAGTTGATTGTTTTTTCACTTTCTAGAAGTTTGTTGACACTGATGCTAGTTCAAGTACACATTTCTTCTGTTAGTCCAGGGAAGTATGATAATTTTGTTGATTGGTAGAGTGGTGAGGGGTATCATGTTTCTTTCATTCCTGCAAGAATTTTAATTTTCCCTTCTTCCCTCTTCTTACTTCACTGTCACTTAGATATGAGGTACAACCACCTCCCTATGTGTCTGACTTTCCCTGTGACAGTGCTTCTCTGGGGTTCCCACTGGTATTCTGTACACCTTAAACCTCCACCTTATAGTGGGTGTTGTGAAGTGTTGATTCCCAGACGTCCAGTCTGTGGGACCAAATGTTGGATTGGGCTTCCTAGTGGTGGTTTTGCCTATGTTTCATCTATGTTCTCCACCTTCTTCTTCTCTTCTCTCATATTTTCTCAAGTCTCCTCTCCTCTGACATGAGGGCATCTTGGGAAGAGTTCTGTTGGAACCACTCTGGTGCTTGTAATCATCTCTGCCTCCAGCTATTTTACAAAAGGTTGTCCATGTGTGTTTGTGTCCTAGAATGTGCTCATTCTTTCTATCTCTTTTTATCTTTCTCTCAGAAGATAAAATGGCTGCTTCCATTATCCTTCAGACTCGGAAACTGTTGAAATGTATTCTTTATTAAGAAATCCAACCTTAGGGGCACCTGGATAGCTTAGTCAGTTGAGAGTCTGACTTCAGCTCAGGTCATGACCTCACGGCTTGTGAGTTCAAGCCCTGCGTTGGGCTCTGTGCTGACAGCTGGATTCTGTGTCTCCCTCCGTCTCTCTGCCCCTCTCCCACTTGCTCTGTCTCTCTTTCAAAAGTAAATAAAAGCATTAAAAACATTTTTTGAAATCCAACTTTAGTATAGAGGTGACAATTTTATATCTAACATTTATGTTAGCTTTAAAATAATTAAATAAGTTAGTATATATTTTAAACATTTATAATTGCATATTTTTTCAAATTTCCCCATAATATCTTTATTAAATTGTCACAGGATTATGTTTTATTAATAAGAAAACTGTAACTAGTCAGGGACTTGACAAAAGCCCAAGAATAGTAGAGATAGACTTATACTGAGCCTTTTGAGCATAAATTATTTCTAATCCTTCTAGACAATAGCTCCCTGGGTGCAGACATCTAATTGAGCAAATTATTATTTTTTTAGTGAATACTAATCTTTAAGATAACAAATTATTTTTTTAGTGAATGGTATTCTTTAAGATAACATATTCTAACCTCATTAGCAGGGGCATTCGCTCTAGTTCACCTTGGTTATGAAACGATTTTCACCAGATGTCTGAGCATTGCTCTTAGATTCTTTATGTGTGTAAACATAAATAACAGAAATTTCCTTTTATTAAGGTTTATTGAAAAAAATGCAAGTGGCCTCAAGGTCCTCTACAAATAAAATTTTATTGGATTTCAGTCAGTAACTATGATATTATGAAACATAAAGTACCTACCATAACTTTGCAAGCCAAGGGTTATGATGATTTGTTTAATTAAAAAAAAAAACATTTAATTTGTCTCAAGTGTAAACTCACATGCCTGCCTGACTATAATTTTTATCTCTTCATTCCAAATATAACATTGAAAAGTAGCATCTCTTGTCACTTACTAGCCTTTGGGTCTCTGCTTTTATGTTTAATTTAATATCGACTTGCAACTTCTTTTCCTTTTATAGCTGATAACAAATTAAAATAAAATAATGATTTGCTTTAGCTGCCAGATAAGATTCTAGATGTCCTATTTGCCATTCATAGTTTATAAGTAAGAGCATACCTTTAATAAAAAGTTTAATAAAAACACAAATAAAAGCTAAAATGTCAAAATGTGTACCTTTTGCTATAAAATCATTAGTTCTTACCACATCCAATCAAAGAACACATCACTGCTGTCTACATAATTCAAACTAATATTTTGACAAGTATTAAACTCTTGAGGGAAACATTGTATGTTTTAAAAATGAAGCATTTAGTACTATAGAAAGAAAATTTCTTGTCAATATAATGTTCATCATGCAGTTGTCCAAAGGAGTCCCATAGCTGGTGCTCCCCGTTTTATCTGCCTTGCATGTGATTAAAACAACAACAACAACAGCAACAAAACAGGGAAACCCAGGGGTGCCTGGGTGACTCTGTTGGATAAGCCTCGACTTTTGATTTCAGCTCAGGTCATTATCTAATGGTTGGTGAGTTCAAGCCCCACATCTGGCTCTGTGCTGACAGTGCAGAGCCTGCTTGGTATTCTCTCTCTATCTCTCTCTGTCTTTGTCACTCTCTCTCTGCCCCTCCCACACTCTCACTCACTCTCTCTCAAATAAATAAAAAATTAAAAATCTAGAAAACGCTAATTTGGTGTTTATGAATATTTGCTAAAATTGTTTTCAGTTACATATGGAATCCATATATATGTGGTTTGGCATAGCTCTAATGGAAAAGGAAAGAAAAATTACCCTTTTGTCATTTCTAGGACTCTGGGTAAATGCCAAGACAACCATGGTCCAGCCATTATTTGAATATGGACAACTATTTAGACAATTGGTAAACTGAATATGTAGGTGGAATATTATTTCACCGAGTGACTAAACATAGCATTCTTAACTATTTTAATTGGTGGACCCAAGCCCCTAGGGTTTCTGAGCTCATATTAAAAAATCGATGTTTATTGTTTTGTCTCCTTGTTATGTGTCAGTGTGGTATAAACAGGATATCTCAGAATTAATCTTTTGAGAGATGGATCAATTATAGAGTGACCTATATACATTTGCAAACCTAACAACTTGCAAGGTTTAAAGTTTTGTTTTGTTTTGTTTTGTTTTTTATTCTCAAGTTAGTTAACATGCAGTGTCATCTTGGCTTCAGGAGTAGAACCCAGTGATTCATCTCTTACAAATGACACCCAGTGCTCATTCCAAAGAGTGCCCTCCTTAATGCCTGTTACCCATTTAACCCACTCCCATCAAGCCTCAGTTTGTTCTCTGTATTTAAGAGTCTCTTGTGGTTGGCCTCCCTCTCTGTTCTTGTCTTATTTTTCCTTCCCTTCCCCTATGGTCATCTGTTAAATTTCTCAAATTCCACAAACAAATGAAATCATATATATCTTTCTCTCACTAACTTATTTTGCTTAGCAATGTCCATCCATGTTGTTGCAAATGGCAAGAGTCCACTCCTTTTCATTGCTGAGTAGTATTCCATTGTGTATATATACACCACATCTTCTTTATCCATTCATCAATTGATGGACATTTGGGCTCTTTCTATAATTTGGATGTTGTTGATTGGCTGTTGTTGATAGCACAGCTATAAATATTGGGGTGCATGTGCCCCTTCAAGTCAGCATTTTTGTACCCTTTGGACAAATTCCTAGTATGCAATTGCTGGGTCATAAGTTAGTTCTATTTTTAATTTTTTGAGGAACCTCCACACTGTTTTCCAGAGTGGCTGCACCAGGTTGCATTCCCACCAACAGCAAGACGTTTCCCTTTTCTCCATATCCTCACGAACATCTGTTGTTTCCTCAGTTGTGAATTTTAGCCATTCTGAAGTGTGTGAGGTATCTCATTGTGGTTTTGATTTGTATTTCTCCGATGATGAGTGATGTTGAGCATCTTTTCACGTCTGTTGGCCATCTAGATGGCTTGGTTTTTTTTTTTTGGAAAAATGCCTATGCATGTCTTCTGCCCATTTCTTCACTGGATTGTTTTTTCAATGTTGAGTTGGTAAGTTCTTATAGATTTTGGATACTAACCCTTTATCTAAAATGTCATTTGCAAATATCTTCTCCCATTCTGTCGGTGCTCTTTAGTTGTCTTGCTTGTCTCCTTTGCGGTGCATATGCTTTTATCTTGATGAGGTCCCACTTTTGCCTTTACCTCCCTTGCCTGTGGTGGCACATCCAGTAAGAACCTGCTGTGGCTGAGGTCGAAGAGGATACTGACTGCTATCTCCTGTAGGATTTTGATGGTTTCCTGTTTCACACTTAGGTCTTGCATCTATTTTAATTTATTTTTGTGTATAGTATAAAAAAGTGATCCAGTTTCATTCTTCTGCATTTTGCTGTCCAGTTCTCCCAGAAACTGTCTTTTTTCCATTGGATACTTTTTCCTGCTTTATCATAGATTAGTTGGCCATATATTTGCAGGCCCATTTCTGGATTCTCTATTCTATTCTATTGATCTGTGTGTCTGTTTTCTAACAACGCAAGGTTGAAAGATTTTGAATGGAGAACATAGCTAATAGAAATGTACCTTAGCTTTTATTGATAGCACTTATTACCAAAATAAATATATTATAGATTTATTCATTTAGTATCCACCTCCAAAAATTAGAGCTTTGCTTTATGGATATAGAACCTTTGCCTGTTAACTATTATAGTCTAAAACCAAGAACAGTGCCTGGCATATCATAGGAACTCAACAAATATTTGTTGTATTAGAAAGGACACCTGCAAGTCAATACTTTTTTTTTTCAGTGAAATAATTAATTTAAATTACAGTATATGAGTATATCATAAACACGTCATTTATTCTGAATACTGACATGCCTTGTGTTGTACAATAGCTTTCCAAACATAGACAGCTTTCAAAAAGAATATATTTGGACATATACTTGACAAATGGTAATTGGAATGAATGCATTTTATTTTTTTTATTTTTATTTTTTTTTAATTTTTATGTCTTTTATTTATTTTTGAGAGAGAGTGCGAGCAGGGGAGAGTCAGAGAGAGAGGGAGACACAGAATTTGAAACAGGCTCCAGGCTCTGAGCTGTCAGCACAGAGCCCGACGCAGGACTCAAACCCACAGACCATGAGATCATGACCTGAGCTGAAGCCGGACGCTTAACCGACTGAGCCACCCAGGCGCCCCTGAATGAATGCATTTTAGAAGAACTAACATGTAGAAATGAATTAACACCAATCTAAATACCTTTGTACAACTAACAACTAGAACATGATAGGGATGGAGTTTAGAGCCTGGAGTCTAGTTCATAAAGCAATCTTCTAGGACATGATGATTCCAGAAAAAACTTTTTCAAAGAATTTATTATTATTATTATTATTATTATTATTAATGTTTATCTACTTTTGAAAGAGAGAAAGAGAAAGAGAGAGCAATCAGGGTAAGGGCAGAGAGAGAGGGAGACACAGAATCTGAAGCAGGCTCCAGGCTCTGAGCTGTCAACACAGAGCCCAACGTGGAGCTCAAATGCACAGAGCAATATCATGACGTTCAACTGAATAAGCCACCTAGGTGCCCCAAACTTTTAAAATAAAGATGCATAGTAAACTTGTAGACAGAAAGGTATTTCTGCCAGTTGAAATATCAATCCAAACCCCAGAGTATTAAGTGGGAAACATAGAGGTGATCAGATTATCATGCAATCAAATGCTGAAAATACAAAAAATCTAAAACAAATTGTGGAGGTTGTACCTAATGGAGAATTGATAAGGATAAATGGATGGCATTATAAAGAAAAAAAAGTGGGGTTAGTAAAATACCTAAATAACTACCTAAATATATAAATAATTAAGTAAAAACTGGAACTGTCTGAAATAAGAACCTAAAACAAGTCAAAGTGAGATTTTAAAACTAAGTGTTAAAATAATGATAATAATAATTCTTCTGGCAATTAACCAAAACAGTTTTTAAATTTTTATATGACTTTAAATTTTCATAGCTTTTTGTAATTTGCCAAATGATTTCTCATTCAATATCTCATTTACATTTTATGAGCCTTCTGATATAGAAGGTGTCCTGAGTGCCTACAAAAACATCAGACATTATGGTAAGATCTGGGGATCCACAGATAGACAAGGAATATTTTCTGACCTTTAAGACTTAAGTCTATAGATGAAAACGCAGAGTTTCAGAAGTGAAATGGATTTTCATTTATCCCACAGCCAGATCTTCCTACTCTAAATTCAATACTTTTTTAGAAAATAAATGCCTAGTGACATAGATGATAGATGATAGATAGATAGATAGATAGATAGATAGATAGATAGATAGATGATAGATAGGTAGATGATAGATCTTATTTCATTAACCCTTAAGGAAACAATAGTGGATTGGTATTATTTGTCACAGCAAAGTTTATAATAACAATGAAAATTGGAAGTGAACTGAATAATCAACATCTGGAATTGGAACCCAAAATATGATGGCTTCTCACCAGGAGTAATATTTCTTACAGTAGGAAAGCACAGTGGAGGAAAGTAATACCTCTTACAATATTAGAAGCATGGACTGTGGAGGTCAGAGAAGATGGGTATCACAGGCAGTCTCGATGATAACCCACAGTGACCTTCATTCAATGTTCATGAGAATCTCGAGTCCCCTCCCTGTGAGTGAGTGCTCTCTGGATGAATTGATTTGCTTTTCATGAACAAACTATGACAGAAATAATGGGATGCTGCTTCAGAGATGGGGTTACAGAAACAGTGGCTTTTACTATGGGAGCTATTTGTCACCTTCTCTTGGATCATTTATTCAGAGGGAAGACAGCTGTCACATTGGCAAATCAGAAGCAGATCTTTTTTTTTTTTTTGCAATATCAAGGAATTTTATTTCTTTTTTTTTTAATAGCTTATTGTCAAACTGATTTCCATACAACACCCAGTGCTCTTCCCCTCCTCCATCATCACCACCTCTTTTCCCCCTCCCCCTTTCCCTTCAACCCTCAGTTCATTTTCAGCATTCAATAGTGTCTCAAGATTTGCATCCCTCTCTCCCCAACTCTCTTTCCCTCTTCCCCTCCCCTTGGTCCTCCATTAGGTTTCTCCTGTTTTCCTGTTAGACCTATGAGTGCAAACATATGGTTTCTGTCCTTCTCAGCCTGACTTATTTTGCTTAGCATGACACCCTCGAGGTCCATCCACTTTCCTACAAATGGCCAGATTTCATTCTTTCTCATTGCCATGTAGTACTCCATTGTGTATATATACCACATCTTCTTGATCCACTCATCAGGTGATGGACATTTAGGCTTTTTCCATGTTTTGGCTATTGTTGACATTGCTGCTATGAACACTGGGGTACATGTGCTCCTATGCATCAGCCCTTCTGTACCCCTTGGGTAAATCCCTAGCAGGGCTATTGCTGGGTCATAAGGGAGCAGATCTTTTGAAGCCTGACAAACACCTCGTGTGTGAACTTGGATGCAGAGTCTTCTCCTCCAGAGTCTCAAGAGCACAGCAGTCCTGGGTGATACCTTGTTTAGAGATTCCTGGGATATTCTGAACCAGAACCACCCATCAAGCCCACTCTCAGATTCCTGAGCCATGGAAAATGGAAGACAATAAACATGTGAATTTTCCAATCACTTGTGTTTAATAGTAATTTGTTACACAGCAGAAAGTAGCTATCCTGGACACTTGACTTTAAATCCTAGTTTCTCCTCTGACTGGCTAGATGTCTTTAGCCATTCTTTCATCTTCCATTTCTTCATCAGTAAAATATGCATAAAATAGATTCAGGTACAAATATACATAGGTTTGCATAAAATATTCTTATTAATGATTTAGACAGGACATATCTAAAGCATATACGTCTCCCTCTCTCTGTGTCTGCCCGCTCATGCTCTGTCTCTCTCTCTCTTAAAAATAAATAAAAATTAAAACATTATTTTAAGTTCTATTTGGGGAAAAAATAAAACAGAAAACTACCTTAATTTCAACATTATTTCCATATGCATATGGAATGATACGAATTATAGTTATCTGTTCGATGAGGTGTTACACACTTTTATCTTTACAAGTAGGATGTTTGTTAGTTCTTGAAATCAAAGATCAGTTTGATTTCATCATTCAGTCTGAGCTGTAAATTTCTGTTAAAGAAACATATAGTTATTTTTCCAGGGCTTCTCCTCAGTCTTTATCCCCCTCAGTCAGTAGCCTGGCTTTCAGGTTTTTTACCTTCAGCTCAGGAAAAGCTTATACTATCATAACCACCAAAAATACCTATTTTTCTTCCTTACTTTTATTCTAATTTGAAAATGTCTTTCCTTATAAATTCATGTCTGTTAAACCTTAATAGTGAAATGAAATGACATTTTTCAATTTCTTATAAATGTTGCCTAATATTAGGACTTTATTTGTCAAAAGTATTTAAGCATGTTGCATTTCAGAAATATGCTAGTGAGTACTGTATTAGAAAAATCTAGGGGCAGCTGGGTGGCTCAGTCAGTTAAACGTCTGACTTCAGCTCAGGTCATAATCTCATCGTTCAAGGGTTCAAGCCCTGCATTAGGTTCTGTGCTGACAGTGTAGAGCCTGGAGCCTGCTTCAGATTCTGTGTGTGTGTGTCTCTCTGCCCCTCTTCCGCTTGCAATCCACTCCTCTCTCAAAAATAGATAAACATTAATATTTTTTTTAAAAAAAGAAAAGTCTAGGTATCTGCTTCATTTGATTACTTATAAGGTTACTGTGGGTATGTGTGTGTTAATTAATCAGTTAACCAATTTTCCTATAATTCCATTGAAAGAATATCTTACCCCTATATACTAGCATTGCTAGAAAATATCTCCAAAAGGGGTAAACCAGAAATCATGTGTGGCTTTACTAGATTATAATAATTATTTTTGCCCTTCATTATATTCACCACTGCAGAAAGAGCCTAAATTCTTACTGTCACTTTGGGCTCCCAGGTTCATTCACTCATGCTTTCTTTCTTCAGTTTCAGAGATCTAACCCTAAACCAACAGCATAGCACAGTATTTAAGAGTTCAGAATTTGAAAGCAGATGGCCGAGATTCAAATGTCTAGGTTACTTATCATTTCTGTATCTCACTTTCTTACATGTTAATTGGGAGGATAATAATAGTACCATGTCATAGAGTTGTGAGATGTAAATCACTTAACACATGTCATGTGGGTAGAATAGTGTGTGATGTACATGAAGTATGAAATTATTATGATGATAGTTTTAATTATGGAGATCAACCTCTTCTACATGATTTTGCCTTTTTTATTTCAAAGGGATTTCTATTTGAGTCCATTATCTATTGCTGCATAACCGAGTAGTAGACTGGCTACTGCATTTGTGTACTATCAATTACTTCCGGATCCTCTCCAGCTACTACCCTATCTCCTTCTCTCCCTACCTCTTCTCTTTCTGTCACACCCAAACTAATTTAAAGGATACCTAAGGAACATCTGCCAACAATATGTTAGGACACGTCAAAGCTACAGAGAACTATGATGCCCCTAAAAGAGGGACAGGGGCAGGACCCGGGGCACACTGTTTAACTCTGAGCTGAATGCCCATTATATCCTTTTTGTTACTTGACTCCTTTTCTCTGCCTCTCTCATTAAAGTTGCTTTATCTCACCATAAAATCTTAGGAACTTTCTTCTTCTTACTCATTTATCATCCGAGTGCTCAAGGAAACCTTCTCTCCTCCCTTGCTTCACCACAAATTGAGACTTCAATGACTTCCAAATCAAGAATCCATCTCATTTTCTCCTTAGGCTTCAAATCTGCACCTGCTATTCAATACCGCCTCTATGGAACAGGTGAATCAACTTAACACATCTAATCATTCCAACTATTCAAGCACCCCAGCACCAAATCTGATTCTCTTCCTACCTGATCTAGCTCCTTGCTTGAAACAACATCATGAATATATCTTTTCTTCCTTTTTAATTACTATGAAATAGCAGATATATAAAATGCTATAAATAATAACATAAAATATACGGTATGCCACTCCCAATTCAAGGAATAAACATGAAATTATTGAAGTCATCTGTACTATATTACCTTTGCAAAACCCAGAAATAACCATTAGCTCAAAATTAAAGATTTTTCATTCGTAATGATAAAACGTGTCAATAAACTCACTAATTCCTGATGTATGGTTCAAAATAAATGAAGCTGTGTAGTGATTACATTATTTTAGAGGGTTTATAATGGGGTTGAAGATACACTTAACATACTACACTCTATTTTTTGCAGACTATTCATATCTAGAACCCCAGGGGAAAAGAACTGCAGAATAACATAATCCTCATAAAGACTGTAATGAGAAAAATAAATAAATAAATAAATGTAAAAATGATATGACAGAATTGAGCAATAGCCTGTGACAACACAGAAAAGAAGCAAGATCTAAAGAGACGAGGTGCTGGGCTCTTCTTGTTAGCACAAGTTCTTTTCCTAGGTCTGCATTGTATTTTCTACGTCCTAGGTCACATCACTCACTCATAAAAGCTTCATTACACAGGGAGCAATACTTCATGTAAACTGGATAAAGCACTTTACAAAATACTGGCCACCCACTAACTTCACAGGAATATCCTGAGGACTAATGAGATCATGTGTGCCAGGTTTTATGAGACCCATGGAAGAAAGCAGTTATAAAAGTACAAAGTCCTGGAAGAAATTCTGCTGTGTCCTGAGTGATGGGTACAGTGTCTATGCAAGAAGAATAGATGGTTTACTGCATATTAGCTGAACTAAAAGACATCGTGAGAACTCAGGTGTATGAAGCAGTAAAATAATACCAAGGAAATGAAGCCAACCAGAGGGCAGGGGGATCTTCCCAGAAAACTCTAGTATATATTATTTAAATATTACTTTTTCTAAGTTTGCATTAACTCCTTCTTTAAGAGCTGAGATGCCTTATACTTGCTTTACATCCGCATGCATTAATAAGGAAGGAGAGTGTCCTACTATTCTGAATCATCCTTTGCAAGGGTCCTGACCAAATACCTATTTCTGGTGAAGAAAAGCGATTTTTCTCACAGTATGATGGAGGACTAAAAATGGGATTTCAAAACTTCTATTGTTCATTCCAGTTTCCTGTTCACTGAGCCCATCTTTCCAAGTACATATGACAGGAAAAAGTTTCATAAAGTAAATCAAAATTTCTCAAGCTTTGTTCTATGAAGCATTATTAGGTTGAAATGTTCCATGAAAAACAGTAAGACTCTAACAGTTAAATAAACAAGTCTTTTTTTTTTTTAGTTTTTCTTCTTTTTTTTCTTTAATGTAACACAATTTATTTTTTTAACATATGCAATTATTTTCCGTCCTTTACAATACAGTAGTTACAATGACACTCCAAACAGAAAAGCAAAGTAAAAAATCAAAACCCCCACTTCTATTTCATGTAATTAGACTTATACAGAAATTAGAATGTTAAGTACCAACTAGTTAATCACCTAATTTCACAGCTATCTGAAGTGGCAATTGTTATATAGCAGCTTATCTATGATACATTCAAGATACATGATACAAATAAACAAGTCAATGTTATTATTCCCATTATTCACCACATATTTTTGTAGCAAAATACTTAGTTAATATTTTACATACTAAAGTCTAAGAACTTGTGTTTTTTTAGAACACACATTCAAAATTAATCAAAAACTTCTTATAGGTATGACAGTAATTCTGGGCATTTAAGGAGCAAGCTTCAAATACCATGAAAGTTTAGAAGACTAGGCATAGCAACTCAAGAATGGAAAAGTTATGGGGGTAAAATTAGATAGAACAAAATTATATGCAGAAAAAAAATTACCACTGCTTATATTCTGTGTGTTGGAGTAGAGTTAAAAATGTACTTTTTTTGGTAAATAATTAGTTTAATCTATTCCCTGATGTGGGAGATTTTGATAATTTTCTTCTTTAACATGTGCATTTGACAATGGGAAGAATAACCTGATGTTAGGTCTGAAAATAAGGTAGAAATAATAACTTCATCCTGAATAACTTAAAATTTAACATAAGGAATACTATGCCTTATTTTATGGGCACACAGACACATCCACACATACAAATATAAACACCTGGACTTGATATAGAGCAATTCATTTTTTTTCCTAATTACAAAATTAGCAAGTTTTTGTTAGTAAGCACATAAGTCAACCATTCAAAGACTCTTAATAATATAAAATGTTAAGAGTGCTTTGATTAAGTTTGAAACATTTTTTTCTTTCAAAAATATAACTGATGAAAAGATCAGGGGTGCCTGAGTGGCTCAGTCGGTTAAGCATCTAACTTCTGCTCAGGTCACAATCTCATGGTTTGTGAGTTCAAGCCCCACATGGCACTCTGTGCTGATGGCTCAGAGCCTGGAGCCTGCTTCCAATTCTGTGTCTCCCTCTTTCTCTGCTCCTCCCCCGCTTGTTCTCTCTCTCTCTCTCTCTCTCACAAAAATAAATAAATCAACATTAAAAAAAAAAAAGATCAGCACTCAAAATTAAGCAAACAGAAAAATAAACCTAAAATGTTTCATAAGTCACTTCTCAAATTTTAAAAGCCAGGAAAAAATAAAATTCAATTGTAGTAGAGGAAAGTGTATTTACTTGAAAATCAAGAGTATAATAACTAAAACTCCAAATAAATAAAATGTTGGTGCTCAGATCATAATATTAGAGGCAAAGTGTCTAAATTAGGAAGTTAATTAATCCTCTTACCATATATAATACATTATTAACAGAGTATGATAATTATTTTGGCTCCCAGGATGCTGAAAAGGAGAGAGAATTGGTACAGTAGTAAAAATTCAGTATCTGAACCCTCAACTCATTCAGTTTGCACCATATCCATAAATCTGAAGTTTCTTGTTAGATACTAGTGCTGCCTTTTCTGTCTTAAGGCCATTGTGAGATTCAAAGCATCAAAAGCTCAAGTCTTAGTGTTAGAAGATCCAGGTGTTAGTTATACCTCTGGAAACTCAAAGCTTCATTCTATTTTTCTATAATGCAGAGATAAAGACATCCCTTCAAATGCTTATGAGAACTAAAAAGGAAACATGGGGACTGAGTACTCTTAACTGTGAAGATCAAATCCAAATGTATATTGCACTTCGATTACTAACCTCAATTTTAAACAAAGTCTTACATGAAATCTCGATATTAAAAACAGATCAAAGTGGAACTAGTTATGGCAGAGCTACATTCCTTGTTCAAATCCCTCCAGTCCTCAGATTCCTTCACCAGAAAGTTTCATAAGACACTGAGATTCCCCCCATCCCCAAAACAGTATGGAAAGCAGCTTTCCATAATAAGTATTATTTATTTATTTTTATTCAAGTATAATTAACATCTAGTACTTTATTAGTTTCAGGTGTAAAATATAATGATTCAGCAATTCTATACATTTTTCAGAGCTCATCTGACTACTCCTGGGGTGCCTGGGTGGCTCGGTCAGTTAAGTGTCTGACTTTGGCTTAAGTCATGATTTCACCGTGTGAGTTCAAGCCCCTAATCAGGCTCTCTGCTAGCAGCACAGAGCCTGCTTCAGATCCTCTGTCCTCCCCCTCTGTCCCTTCTCCACTTGTGCTCGTTCTCTCTCTCTCAAAAATAAATATTAGAAAAGAATCAAAGTATGAATAAGTGTAGTCTTAATACCCTGTATCTGTTTCATCCTTCTCTCCATCCACCTCCTGTCTGGTAACCACCAGTTTGTTCTTTGTATTTAAGAGTCCATTTTGTCTGTTTGTCTCTTTTTTCCTTTGTGCATTTGTTTTTCCAGAAGAAGTGCTACTTGAGGAATAAATAAGAACTAGAACATTTCATAAAAACTAAAATAGATCATTTGATCGATAATGATTTGGATAGGCAAAAAAGCTGAATGTACACATTTCTATTAATTTCATTTAAATAGTTATCCTTCTTTTGTTTAATAATTGGGTTAAATATCACCTCTGCATGTTAACATTACCTTCCATTTGGTTTTTGCTCATCAACTCTCCCTCTGAATCATAGAAAGAAACATGACATCTTCAGGAGGCAGCAGTTCCTTCATTCAAAGACAATCATTCTGTATTGCAACAATGGAACTAACCTAAATATTCCGATCTCTAGTCCTCAGTTTAGGGCCAGTACCTCAAGAGGCATGCTTGGGACTGCAGACTCCATTCTACTGGTAATCTTTGACACCTACACTTTCACAAATCAACACTCCAATTTGCAGCTTTGAGGCTGATGAAGTATATAAACTTCTTAATTATTTAGAATTGCACACTTCACATCCCTATTTTTCTTTTGATATTATATCTTTGCAGACAACTGTCAATCTTTTATATCATTTATTCCTTATATTAACAAATAAAAGCTTTAATATTAGTCACTACCAAAGACCTTAGAAGACAGAGTTAACAAGTGAGTTTGTGGGACTCAATGTTGCTTGCAAAAATAATAATAATAAGTCCATGTTTTCCACCCTAATTTATATACCAGATTTTTATTTCCATTATGATATGATATGTGGCTACATCTATGTCTTCTTACAAGTGCTATCACACTAATCCTTAGATGGATCTCAGGAAGCATTTAACTCACATATTCATTTATAGCAGCACTATGAACTTGGAACAAGAGTGTGCATCTCTGGTGAATTTGTTCTTTTTGGCACTATACTTCCAGTACCGAATTATCTATCCATTAGAATTATCTTTGGCTCCATATATCAGACAACCAAATTACACTACCTTAACTATATACAGCTTTATTTTCTTTCATAAACAATGTCCAGGATGCAAATTTGTCCAACTACCAGAGGATATGATCAAGGAATCTTTTAGTTCCACTTTAGTTAATGTCTTATCACAGGAAGGATTTTTTTTTTATTTTGGTATAGCAGCTAATTCTTATAGGAAAAATTGGTGCAACAATATTATCTCCCATTAAAGCTTTAGTTTGGGATTAACATATCTAGTTGATTGTTTTATCAATTGGTTTCCAGAATCTTTTTTTTTCATATGATTCCAACTTTTAGAGTTGACCAAAAGTAAAGTTGCACAATATTTCAAAAGTGAAAGTGAAACAGTATTCATTAAGTTCTGAAGGTTGCCATTGGTTAAATGTTAAGAGACAGGCAAAAGTGGTCCCATTTTGTTCTTGCTGTCCCTAAGTTTGGCATTTGTATCTCCTTCTCAGCTGCTAGCCAGGACAAGCAACAGGAAACGCAAGCCAACATGAGATGTTTCACTGCAGATTTACAGAGGCAAGGCCAAAAAAGCCAACAATTCTCCATGGCCTTTGCCCTAGCCCTGTATCTCAGCCAAAGTCCACACCTGCATGTGCATAGCTTTCAGATTTCCATGTAAGATCTGATTCATTCATCATAACAGGGCAAATGAGTGACTTATTTTTAGATACTTCTTTTCAAACATTTACTTTCCTAACCTAGTACTGACCTAGAGTAATAAAATGTACTATAAATAAATATATAACAAATTGTACCTCAACAAATTAGATAGCCTAGATAGAATTCACAAATTCCTTAAAATCATCAAATTACCAAAACAACTCAAGAAGAAATAAAAAATCTGAATCGACCTATAACAAATAAACATATTGAATCAGTAATAAAAAAAATACCACGGGCGCCTGTGTGGCTCAGTTGGTTAAGCCTCAAACTTCAGCTCAGGTCATGATCTCATGGTTTGTGGGTTCCAGCTCTGTGTCAGGTTCTATATTGACATCTCAGAACCTAGAGCCTGCTTCAGAACTTGGGTCTCCCTCTCTCTGCCCCTCCCCTGCTCGCACTCTGTCTCTCTCTTTCTCAAAAATAAGTAAACATGAAAAATATTTTTTTAAGCCATGGCCAAGAAAAGTCCAAGACCGATAAGCTCATTGGTGAATTCTTTCAAACATTTAAAGGATTAGTAGAAATCCTTCTCAAACTCTTCCCAAAAAGTAGAAGAGGAGGTAGCAAACCTTAACTCATTCCGAGGCCACATTTACTCTGACACTAAAGCAAGAAAACTACACACCATATTCCTTACGAATTATAGATCCAAAAATAAGTCAACAATATACCATCAAACTGAATTCAACAGCATATTGAAAAAGAAGATTTAAAATAAATAACACATTGGGTGTTATATGGAAACCGATTTGACAATAAACTATTATTTTTTTTAAAAAATGACCAGCAGAGACCTTGAAAATAATAAATAAATAATACATATAAAATGATTAACTTATCTAGCAAAATATAAGCACTTAATAATTTCCAGTAGTCATTATTATCATCAATATTTCTATTGATGTAATTGTTATAATTTTTGTATACCATAGCACTAAGTCCACAGCCTAGCACATATGGTTTTCTGCTGATTTATTATTGCTTATTTAAAAGCAAATTTATCTGTCTTTGAGTGTGCCCAGTACTGAAACAAGATCTATGGAATGATGGTATTGTGTACTAGACTATCCACTCTGGTAACAGAAGAATTTTTTTATGTTTTTTAATTCCTTCAAACTAAAAAAAATTGCTTGTGCATAATTATTGCTAATGCATGGTTTAAAAAATTGTTTTAATGTTTTTAATTTATTTTTGAGAGACAGAGAGATACAGTGTGAACAGGACAGGGTCAGAGAGGGAGGGAGACACAGAATCTGAAGCACGCTCCGGGCTCTGAGCTGTCAACACAGAGCCTGACGTGGGGCTCGAACCCACCAACTGTGAGATCATGACCTGAGCCAAAGCCGGACCTTAATGGACTGAACCACTCAGGCATCCCAATGCATGGTTGTTGACACACAATATATGGGTATTTGAAAAAATTAATGAACACACAGATAAAAAAATTTGGTTATATTAGAACATAGACTTATTTATTCTTTAAAGTCAAAATAAGGCATAGGTGTTAATAAATACTGATTTTTCTTTAAACTGTCAATAGTTTAATTAATAGCACATAAGGATACCAGGAAACCTCTTGGATGTGAGTTTATGAAGATCATTGGCCATATTTTTTTCTTGCATTTTCACACATTGCCAATGACAGTCTGACAAGCACAGATGCTCAGTAAGTGGGAATACAAGAATGACAGTAATTCAGTAAGTCACTGATACAGGAAGAGCAGATCTTTTAATACATTTTTCTGAGTTCTCTTTTTAAGCTCAAAGAAAATGCTACTAAATTGCATTTAAAAAAACAAGCAAGCCATTGGGTGAAAAGCATAAATTTATATCAAGGCTCAAGAGTTCATCACCTTATATTATGAAACATTAAACCAAACAGAATAGAATGTTCAATAAAGGCAATGCCAACGTTAACTAAATATTCTTTAGTTGCTGAAATAAAATCATGCCGGAAACCAAAACAAACAAAACAAAACAGAAAACAAAAAACACCCCAGTTTTCATTTTAATCCTTTTACAAAGATGAAAGGCTTAAAAGTATGATTATTACTGGAGGTGGAGAGCAAATGTGAATACTTCATAATAAACACTTTTATCACTTAGGGTTGTTTCCTTAGCACTTGACTAAATGCTTTTAAATATACTTTACACATTCTTTTTTTTTTTTTAATTTTCAGAGCCTTTATTTTAGTTTCGGTTAGTTAACATACAGTGTTATATTCGGTTCAAGTGTAACTTTACAGCTTCTTTACATACAAAGAGAGGAGCTATAGATGTCACTTGTTTTTAACTATCCCTTTGATAAACAATGCCTTTAAAAAATGTAGCTAAAACTTCTGTGAAAAAGCTTTGCTCGCATAAAAGGCCAAGAAATAGACTATATGGTTTAATACCAAGACTCCTTTACTGTAGTATGGACTTTTTGAGAACTGTGATAAATAAAAGGAAGTCATTTATATCAGTTCTTTTTAAATTATAGAGAATTTATATATACTATTTTGTCTTGCAGAATAACATGGTAACTAATTAATAATGTCTCCAACAGAGCTCCATAATGAATGGCCAGAAAATGGTTAATTTAGGAAAAAATAAGTTACCCTTCCTTGTTATTGCTTGATCTTTTCTTTAATTTAGGAATATTCCTTAAGAGAAAATCCAATTTCTCTGTACAGTGATATAAATCTAATACCCTAGACACATTAGGGAATAAAATCTTTCTCACAGATATCTGTAGTATGGACAAAACAGAGCATTACTGAGAGCTTCACTTTGCTGAAATAATACTTTAGTTTCATTGATAGTTTTAAAATTTAGGGAATTTGTTTAATAAATGAATTTTTATGCATTAAATCAACTTCCTACACATTTTCAAAACATTATTAACCACATATGTTTCTGAGATTCATTAATAACTTCCCCCAGGGCATATCATAGAAACTCATATTTAAGTAGAAATCTATTAATTTTCACATTCTGTGGCCAAGAATTATGCCTCTAAAAAAGAATATATTCCTCTTTGGTAAGTATCATTGTGTTGTCTACCCTTCCTCAGGTATATCTTCTCTTTTTATAGTATATTTTGGTGTTGTCAATTTGTATTTGAGTAGTGTAATGTCAAACACATATCATCAACTATTATTTACATTTCCTTAAATTTTAATAAAGTGTAATTGCTTATAAAACTACATTTCAGACTCCTTTACCTTATACTTTAGACTTTATGTGAGAAAAGCCCTTTTTCCATTCATATCATATACTTCAATTGGTAAGAATTTTAGGAAAAAAGCAAAAAAAAATCTTCAAACCAGTGCTTTTAATTCATTTGAAATATGGCTAATCAGGAAGATAAATTGAAGTATGCTGCATACAGAGCTCATCAAAACTTACATTGTTGGAAAAATTACTTTTCATTTGAAGATTAAATTTATCTTTCTTAGGTTCAATTTTCAACAATTAGTTTGGCAATTTAGAGGTTAATGAGAAATTTGGTTGAAAAAATTCTACATGTTAGAAATTAATTTGCTAATTAATTGTGATATGAAAAAATGCTAATATCTATTGGAGATTATTATGAGACATTTTATCCTATCTCCTGTGTAATTTTTTTCTTAATTGAAGTGTAATTGACAAATATAATTGTAAGATATTGAAAGTGTACAATGTGATAATTTGATAGATATATACATTGTGAAAGGATTCCCCATATGGAATTAATTAACACATTCATAACCTTATATTTAGCTTTTTATGTGTGTGAGAACATTTAAGCTCTACTTTCTCAGCCAATTTTAATTACATACTACAGTGCTATCAACTATAGTCACCATGTAATACATTAGATACTCAGACCAAAATCATTTCATAACTAATAATCCGTTCCCTTTTACTAAATTCCCACTATTTTACCCCACTCCAGCTTCAAGTGAACACTTTTCCACTCTCTGATTCTATGAATTCAATCTTTTCTTTTAAACTCTCTTTTTAAATGTTTTTTTCTTTTCTTTCTTTCTTTCCTTCTTTCTTTTTTTGAAGCAGAGAGAGAGAGAGACAGGGAGACAGAGAGACACAGAGTGTGAGTGGGGGAGCAACGAGAGAGAGGGAAACAGAGAATGTGAGCTGTCAGCACAGAGCCTGATGCGGGGCTCAAACTCATAAACCACAAGATCATGACTTGAGCCAAAGTTGAATACTTAACCAACAGAGCCACCCTGGTGTCCTCAATGTTTTATTTTAATTCCACATATAAGTGATGCCATGAAGTATTTGTTGTTGTCTGGCTTATTTTATTTAGCATAATGCCTTTATGTTCACCAATGTTGTCACAAGTAACAGGATTTCCTTCTTTTTAAAGGCTGAATAGTATTCCATTGTGTATATACATATACCACATTTTCTTAATCCTTCATGGATTAATTTATCAAGAGGTCATACCATTTGTAAATATTTGTGCCCCCAACACCTAAAAATATGAAGCAATTATTAACAGATTTGAGAGTAGAGATAGACAGAAATACAATAATAGCAAGGGACTTTTATTTTGGTTTTAATTCTTCAGGTCTGTTTAGGACATTTGTATATTTTCTTCTCCTGTTGAAATTCTCATTTCATTCATACATACATTGCTCTCCGAGTCTTGCTGAGCATCTTTATAACTGTTATTTTGAACTTTCTATCAGATAATCACTTATCTCTGTTGCTTTAAGATCTGTTTCTGGAATAATTCAGAGAAAGAAAAATACCATATGAATTCACTCATATGTGGAATTTAAGAAACAAAACAAATGAGCAGAGGAGAGAGAGAGAGGCAAACCAAAAAACAGATTCTTACCTACAGAGAACAAATTGATGGTTACCAGATGGGAGGGAGTGGGGGGAAGGGCTAAATAAGTGACAGAGACTGAGGAGTGCACTTGTTGTGATGAGCACTGGGTATGACTCACTCTACTGCACACTTGATACTAATATTGCTGGGTATGCTAATTAACTAAAATTTAAATAAAAACTTTAAAAATTTTTGTTTCTGGATATTTATCTTCCCCTGTTGTTTGGAACATAGTCTTCATTTTCCTGACCTTATGCGTTGCTTTCTACACATCAGATAAAACAGCCAGCTCTCCCAGTCCTCACTGCAGGGTCTTGTGGAGGAGATGAACCTCACCAATCCGCATGTCCAGAGCGCTCAGTTTTCTCTCAAACCTTTGTGTTGTCCGGGCCACCATTTTTTGTACTTGGTGCCTCTCAGTAGTTTGAGATATGCCCAGACCCATCAATGTCCCAAAGAGGAGGCTCACTGTCTCTCCCAGATGGGATAAATATGTTAGAAAATTATGTAGTTATGTCCTTTCCAAAGAAAAAGCAGGAGATAGACTTGTTTGCTCCCTCTGTGCTAGGCCCAGGTGTATAGCTATGGAGTGGTGGGGTAAGGGGTGGGGAAGGGACACCTGTGCCAATTTAGAACTGGTTTTTGTGTGCTATGGTCCTGTGAGACTCGCTAATGCCACCCCTTTGGCTACTGAGCCAGGAGATCTGGGTGCATGCTGTTCAGGCGGCAGCCGCAGAAGCTGGAGCACCAGATGTGTGTCCTAGCTCCTTCCAGGGAAATAACCGGTGAGTTGGTCTTATTACTGGAGTAAGCTGGGCAGAGAGGGCCAGAGAGTATCTGCTGGCTTCCCTGGTCTTTGAGGAGTATCACAGCCAGCTCCTAGTTTCTGCTAAATTCGAAGTCTAGCCCTCCAGCAGCAGTGTGTAAAGCATTCAGATAAATTCCTTTCAGGGAAAGCAGGGAGTAGGGGTGAGGGTGGAGGGATGGGGGGGGTGTGATGGGTGGTTTTGCCGGCTGTGTCTGCACTGAGCGCTGGAGAGAGAACTGCGGTGTGTTAGCACACCCATTAAGAGTTGCTCTTGTTGTATATAGTCTTATGGTCACACCCCCCCACCCCTCCCACCCTAAGCCCTACTGACTTGTAGAGCTAGATATTTGGGAACCTGTCCCTCAGGTGGGAGTCTTAAAAGCTGGGACGCTAGATGTGAGTCCAAGCCCTTCACTCCTCAGGGAGCAGCTGGGAGCAGCGGGCTCCCTCAGGATTCCATGTCACTGTACTGCGGGTGGAGTTTGTCATGAAAGCTTGTCTCTGTCTTTCCCACCTGCTTCAAAGTGGGTATTTCCCCACTCATTTGATGTTTATGAGTGGGTCAGATTCCCCTTTCAGAGCGACTTTTTCCACATGGAGCTGTACATTCAGCATGTCTATGAAGGGAAGGCAGCTCGGGAGTTTCCTTATGTCACTGTCTTGGTCAACTCTTTCTTGTGTAATTTTTAAAAATTTTCTCCCTTCTGGGACGCCTGGGTGGCTCAGTCGGTTAAGCCTCCGGCTTCTGCTCAGGTCAGATCTCACGTTCGCGGGTTCGAGCCCCGTGTCAGGCTCTGTGCTGACAGCTAGCTCAGAGCCTGGAACCTGCTTCCGGTTCTGTGTCTCCTTCTCTCTCTGCCCCTCCCCCTCTCATGTTCTGTCTCTGTCTGTATCAAAAATAAATAAAACATTAAAAAAAATTAAATAAAAAAAATTTTCTCCCTTCTAATTTGGAAAGCTTCATCCTTAGTGAGGGAGAAGATCAACAGATTAAGCAATATATTAGCCGTCTTCTCTAAAATTGGGTGCATATTCTACAACTTTTATTAATAAGATTTCTCCAGTATAGTAAGAATTTAATAAATCTTAGCTGGTATTGTTATTAACATTCTTACTGTTATTGGAGTCGCTATTGGCAAAGATCAAATACTAATAAATGATAAAGCTGGAATTCAAGTCTAAACACAATCTAAAAGATTAAAATAAAGTATCAAAATTGTAAATAAGGCTCACTATTAGGCATGTACAATATTAAAAACAAAACAAAACAGATTTTTGGTAGAACTTTTCTCTCACAAAAATGTCTATATTGTGAGAAAATAAATTTAAAACTGGTATAGATTTTGATAATGAAGAACGCTGAACACTAAGCTAATACTGTGGGATTTTGGACTATTTTTTCCATGTGTAAAGGAACCATTAAAGATATTTTTAACAGAGGAATGGCTTAGGCACATTAGTATGTTTCATCTGGGATTGATGTTAATGATGGGTAGGAAACTTTTGAAAAATGAAAGGAGAAGACCAATTAGAATGGTAGTGAAATAGGCTATAAGATTTGATGTGTTCACCTTCCAATGTGGCCAAGCACGTTCCTACTGGGTATAAACCTCTCACAGATAATTATACAATCTGGGAAAATAAATGAGGCTTAAAGCAATTGGAACATGATCAAAAGCAGACAGATTCTAGAGAGGAGTCTAAATTTGGAAAAAGGGAATGATACTGAGTGAGCAACCATTTTTATGGCTGTTAGTCTGGAGGCAAGGCAAGTCAAGATCAGTTGGGGAACCTAAAATAAAACTGAAGATATTTCTGAACTGAAAACCAGAGAGACTTCAGAACAACCTCAGCCACCAGAAATGAATTCAAAGACAGACAAAACCAAATGTGAGCAAGTAATAGAGCAACTGAATGTTAATTGTACAACCACTGTTGAAAAAAATTAGTAGTTTCTTAGATACCTAAACACATATCTAACCTATAATGTAGCAGTTACAGGTGCCTGGGTGGCTCAGTAGTTGAGCATCCAACTCTTGATTTTGGCTCAGGTCATGATCCCAGGAGCATGGGATTGAGCTCTGTGCCGGGTTCCATGCTGCCACATTGAGTGTGGAGCCTGCCTGGGGTACTTTTTCTCTCTCTGTCTGCCCCTCTACCCTTCTTGTGCTCTCTCTCTCTAAAAAAAATAAAAAATAATTTTGGGGGGCACCTGGGTGGCTCAATTGGTTGAGCGTTTGATTTTGCCTCCGGTCATGATCTCCTGGTTGGTGGCTTTGAGTTCCATGTTGGGCTCTATGCTGACAGCTCAGAGCCTGGAGCCTGTTTCAGATTCTGTGTCTCCCTCTCTCACTGCCTCTCCCTCATGCATACTCTCTCTCAAAACTAAACACTAAAAAACTAAAAATAAATAAAAATAAATTTTTAATTAAAAATAAAAAATTGTTCACACCCTTAAAAAGTGTAGCAGTTCCATATCACAGTATGTATGAGGACAAATGAAAACATATACCTACACATAAGAGTTTTCAGAGAATCTCATTCATACTATCCCCAAACTGGAAACATCCTGGGTGTCCAAGAATAGAAGAATGAATAATCAAACTGTCATTTTTCATACAGTGAATCAGGAATATGAACAACACCATGGATGAATCTCAAAAGAATTTCACTGAGTGAAAGGCATCTTACATAAAGTACATGGAAAATAATCCCAAAGGCAAAATTAATATGGTGAAAAAAACATTAGAACTGTGGTTGACTCTGAAAGACAGGAATCAGAATGGACTGGGAATAAGCATGGGGCACTTTCTGGAAAGATGTTCATGTTCAGGTTCTTGATAGAAGTTTGGATTGCACAGAATTTGTGTTTCACTCAGAGAAATCTCTGTGTATATATATAATCAAAAGTAATATATATCTTTTATATATATTTCTCTATCTGTATATATATATTTATATGGCATTGTTATTTGCATAACACAGTATCTGTGCCTGTCTATATATAACATCAAAAGTAAAACTGAAATATATATGTATATAATGTTTTACCATTATATGTACTACATCAAAAGTAAAACTAGAAAGCAGATATAAACTCTAAATATGCATGCTGGAATAGAAAGAACAAATACTGCACTGATATTTGCAGTTTACTTTGAAATAATATGGATTGATGAATGGATTGAAGGATGAATAGATACATAGATATGTGATAAGAAACTATAGCAAAATGTTAATGACATAAATTAGGTGTCAGGCATGTGGGTTTTCAATGTGAAATTATTTCAATTTGCTTTTTTTTAGGTATTTGTAATTAAAATATCCATAGTAAAGAACTGATGAGCTGGTAGAAGAGGGTAACATTACTAATAAAATTAATTGCAATGTATTATAATTTACTACTTTACAAATGCTGTTAACTACTTTGTCTCTTTCTCTATTATCTCACTTATTATTAAAACAATGTGCAGTAGTTTTTATGATACCTATATTATAGATGAAAAAACAGGGCTTAAACCTGGGCATTTAGTTAGTAAAACCAAGTACTCTGATAGCAATCCATATCTGTAAACCACAAAGCTTGCATCTTTAAATAAAACTACTATACTAGAATTAAAGATCAAGAATTTGTGAAAGGTAGTGACATATAGTATTAGATAATACTGTAGTATGTCTGTAATTTATAGCTCATAAGTTTATAACATTTTCGAGTTTACTCCATAATAATGTCAATAAAAAAACTATATACAAAGGTTGTAAAAACTTATGTGAGTAGATAAAGCAGAAGAAGAAAATTACAAATTCAATTAAGACCATATTGAATAATTGATGTAATTTTGATATCCAAGCAAAGATATCTATCAGAAATAAGTTTTCACAATGGAACTAAAAAACACTGAAAGTTCAAAATACATATTATAAATCACTTGCATTAGAAGTTGTTAGAAGACATATAAATGGAAAAATATTTCATGTTTGCAGATTAGAAGATGTAATATTGTTAAAATGTCCATAGTACCCAAAGAAATTTACAGATTCAATACAATGATTATCAAAATTCTAACAGCACTTTTCACAAAATAGAGTAAACAATTCTAAAATTTGTATAAAACCACAGAAGATCCCCTAAAGCCAAAGCAATTGTGAGAAAGAACAAAGTAGTGGCATCATGCTCCCTGATTTCAGGCTATATTAGAAAGTTATAGTAATAAAACAGTATGGTATGAGCATAAAAACTAACACATAGATCAATAAAACTGAATAGCAAGCCCAGAAACAAAATCTTATATATATGGTCAATTAATTTATGTCAAAGGAGGCAAGAATATGCAATGTGTAAAAGACATTCTCTTTAATAAATAGTTTTAGTACAGCAGGACAGCCACATGCCAAAGAATAAAACTGGACTATATATTACACCATACACAAAAATTAACTCAGGATGGATTGAAGACCTGAATGCAGCAAGACCTGAAATCATAAAACTCCTAAAAGAAAACATGTACAGTAAACACCTTGATAATGGTCTTGACTTGATTTTTGGATCCGACTCCCAAGGCAAGCCTAACAAAAATACAAATAAACAGATGGAACTACATCAGACTAAAAAGCTTCTGTACAGAGTTGGAAATCATCAACAAAATGAATAGGCAACCTGATGGATGGGAGAAGATATTTATAAATCATATATCTAATAAGGGGTTAACCCCTCAAATATATAAAGAACTTCTACAACTCAATTCCAAAAAAAAAAAAAGCAATTAGAATAAAAAATGAGCAAAAGGCCTGAGTATTTTCCAAAGACATACAGATGGCCAACAGACACCAAAAAAATGTGCTCAACATACCTAATCATCATGGAAATGCAAATCAAAACCAACATAAAATACCACCTTATACCAGTTAGAATGGCTGAAGTCAAAATGACAAGAAATAACAAGTTGGAAGAGGGCAAAAGGAAAGAAACCCTTTTGCGCTGTTGGTGGGAATGTAAATAGGTTTAGCCACTATGGAAAACAGTATGGAGTTTCCTCAAAAAATTAAAAATAGAACTTACCATATGATCTAACAATTCCACTTCTTGGCATTTATTGGAAGAGAACAAAAGACTAATACAAAAAGATAAATGTTCTACATTCATTGTAGCATTGTTTACAATAGCCAAGGTATTAAAGCAATCTAAGTGTCCATTAATAGATGAATGGATAAAGACGTGAAACATATATACAGTGAAATACTATTCAGTCATAAGAAAGAATAAAATCTGGTTATTTGCAACAACATGGAAAGACCTTGAGGGTATTATGCTAAGTAAAAGAAATCAGACAAGGAAGACAAATACTGTATGATTTCATTTAAACATGATATCTAAAAACAAATGAACAAACAAAACAAAATAAAATACATAGGTGCAGAGGACAGAGTGATGATTGCCAGAAGGCAGTGGGGTTGAGGGATAGGAAAAGGGGAGAAGAGGATGAAGAGATACAAACTTCAGTCACAAAATAATTAAGTCATAAGATGAAATATACAGCATAGTGACTATACTTAATAATATTGTATTCTATATTTGTTAGAAGAGTAAATCTTAGAACTCATCATAAGAATTTTTTTGTAACACTGCATGGTGAAAATAGTGATTATTTCTCAATATATGCAAATATCAAATCAATATGCTGTACACATAAAAGTAATATAATGTTATATGTCAATTATATTGAAATTTTAAAAAGTAGCTGTTGAATATTTAAAGCCAATGCGATTGTTGGAGGAAATGGCTTCAGTGTGAGAAAGAAAGGAAGAGAAGAAAATATAAGGCAAAGAAAGCCCTGAAAAAGAAGGTAGAAGAAAACAGAAGAAAAAACTCAGAGGAAAAGAATCCACCTGTGGGCCAGTCCTCCCTTTACAAGAAATGTAACTTATGTTGGAGCACAGTGAAGTGATGAACTTGTAACTTCCCAAGATGTTCTGAAATGTTCTGAAATGTCTGAAATGTTCTGACATATTTCCAAGATGTTCTGAAACGTTCTGAAATGTATGATTTAATCTCAGAAACAATAGCAAATGATCACTTCAAGAATAAATTATGTCTGTTTTATAAGGTACTATTTTAGAAACTAAGAATACAAAAGTGAATACTAATGGATTTCTGAACTAGAATATATTATACTCGAGGAGGTATGAGGAATAAGGAATTAAATATCAATGCAATGTTGGATCATCATGTACCAAGAGAAAGCTATGGGCGTTAGTAAGCATATTCCCTTCTTGAAAACAAAACCACATCCCTTACTACGTAATCTCTAGCACAGACTTTCTGCATGTGATTCTTCACTGTATAATTGTTAAGTTTAATCAGACTAATGTAATGCAGAGCCTGGTGGTTTCAATAAAATAATCCTGATATTGAAAATTGCAATTTTCATATTTCTTGGAGGTAAAATTTGCATGATGTCTATTTGGTTCATTCTGTAATTTGAGGTGCTACTGTTGACACAACGTCTACTGTTAGCAACGAAGTATTGGATTTGCCAGAGCTCTTGCTTTCTGTACACCATTTTGCAGAATTCAGCACCAAAAACACTATTCTATAACCACCTTCAATTCAATTCTACTTCATCAATGAAATTTTTGAGTCTCAAGGCAAAGCCTTATGCTGTACAGTCTAACAAATGACCTCAATTTTCTTCAAGTTTATTGCCAACTTGTAACCACTGACTCAGCATAACGATTCATCATCCTTTCTTATGATGAGTGAGTGTTCTGAATGCAGTTATCAGCATATGGCAGATTCTATATGACTGCTTCAAGGACTTTTGTAGAGGCTTGCATATGATTGAGAATTCATGAGCTGCGCTACACTTGTGTCTCCTCTCTGGATGTGCACATTTAGCAAACGATGCAGTGAGCTTTCAAGGGCTAGGTTGGAATTACTTATTGCTCCACAGTTTTCATTTTATCAGAAGCTTAAATGTCAAAAGAAATGTTCCCCACCATGTAATCAAATGGCATCAAGGTGAAACACTTTTCTGATAATGAGAATATTTAATTTTTCTAGGGAAAGATAGTTTCTTACCTATTAAAACTAATTGGAAAAGTTATGTCTGTTACTCCTTTAGCAACTAGAAGTTTCACAGCTTATGTTTTTTTAAGGGACATTATACTCTTGGATTTTAAGTATGGCCAATTTCCCATATTTTTTTTCTTTTTTTCACTTTAAAGTTCCTAAAAGCACAGAAGATAACAAAATATTTTTGGTATCACTAAAAGCACCTAAGGAAGAATGGCTATCTTGGTAGAGAAGTGGTATATTATTAGTAATGTTAAATGAGACAGACACTTAAAACTTTTTAGAAATACCTGTGCATTCAGTATATAGATTTTATATAACAGCAGTATCACAATTATTATTTTCTCTTGTGACATTTCATGTCTTCTGTCATCACACTGAAATCCAGTTTTGGGGGACGTCTGGGTGGCTCAGTCATTTAAGCATCCAACTTTAGCTCAGGTCATGATCTCACGATTTGTGGGTTTGAGTCCTGCATCAAGCTCTGTGCTGACAGCTCAGAGCCTGCAGCCTGCTTCAGATTCTGTGTCTCCCTCTCTCTCTGTCCCTCCCCCACTCACACTCTGTCTCTCCTCTCAAAAATAAATAAACATTTTGAAAAAATAAAATCCAGTTTTCATTTATATTCAAAAATCACGCACACTATATTTATAGTGATACACACACACACACATATATATGTATGTATGTATATACAGTTGACCTGTAAGCTGCATGCGTCCACTTATATATATAGTTTATTTTTACACAAAGGACTGTAAATGTTCTTTCCTTTATGATTATCTTAATAACATTTTACAAGCTTATTATAAGAATATAGTATATACACAACACATATAAAATGTGTTTTAATCAACTGTTTACATTATTAGTAAGGCTTCCAGTCAATAGTAGGCTATTAGTAATTAAGTTTGGGGTAGTTTAGGAGTGAAATAGTATATACTATTTTTCATTGAATAGGTAATTGCACTCTACCCCTCACATTGTTCAAAGGTCAACAGTGCATATATCTGTGTGTGTGTGTGTGTGTGTGTGTGTGTGTGTGTGTGTGTGGAGAGAGAGAGAGAGAGAGAGAGAGAGAGAGAGAGAGAGAATTAGTTTCAGATATCTATATTTTATAGTCAATTTTTATTACAGAGAATAAATTTCTACCCTTTACCCTTTTGCAGTAAAGGAAGAATATGAATTAATTTGGAAAGAAATTTCTAGTCTCAATAACAAGAAACGTTTTTATGCATGGGAAGCTTTTTGCACTACATGAGGGTTAAATTTGTGCTTCCTAGAGCTTGAAAGGAAATTGGTCCCTAAATGTACTGTTAGTTAAAATTTCAGGGTTTTTGTTGCAACCAGGGTGTAAACTTTTAAATAACCGTAGGGTTTATAACCCTTAGTGTGAAACTTTAACAGGTCTGTGCCTAATGAATTTCTGGGAAGCCAAATACAGGAAGCGGTTTGGGAGATTCAGCAGATAATGGCTGCCTTTGCAGCCAGACACTAAACCAGGTTACCAGCACCTGGTGGTCTCATAATACTTATTTTTGTGTGTGTGTGTGGTTGGTGAAGCATTTCTATAATCATTCAAAATTTTTTATTTTGTCTGATTTTACAATTACTTTTGATGAATAAAAATGTCAATGAACCAGCCATAGGCTTTAAAAGCTATATCTATCTATATTCAAACATGTATTTGAATATATATATGTGTGTGTATATATATATAAACATGTGGGCATAGCTATGAAACATCCTTAAAAAGAAAACAAAATTCTAATATTAGCGGATCCCTCAGAGAAAGAAAACATGGGAACCTGGAGAAGTTTTTAGGAAGATTTAAATTTCACTGTGTATCTTCATTTGACTTCCAAATTCTCTATACTGTGTATTTATAAAGCAAACACAATTTTACTATAAATTTGTCTAATCTTTTCCCTTTGTCTTACCTGGTATGCACTTTTTTTTTTCTAAAACCAATAAAGGATTTGAAGCAAGTTTTCCTTTTAAATTTAATCAGAATTATTTGTTCACTTTCTTGATACTTTAGTTATGTATAATTCAACCACCTAATACTAAAGATAATGCCTTAGTTTAATCTGAGTATTTTACATCCTAAAAACTCTAAGAACTTTCATGCCTATAACCCTGCATATTGGTCCCTTTACAGAATGACCCAGACACAGTCTATAAAACAACATGAAAATCTGAGAATAATGAAAATTACTAGCACAGTTTACTTGTATAATTGACTATAAAACAGAAAACTGCATTTTCTTTTTCTGATGGTACCCATGCAAAATGAAGCAAAGGGAAAATGTAACCACATAGAAAGTTTTAGTTAGTCAAGATGCATATATAGCAAATATTAATATGTCCAAGTAGTGAGTCCCGTCTATCACTGCACACTTTTCAAGAAAAAAATAGTTGTAGAGCTAATAGGAAACTGAAGAATCAAGAGGAGGAAGGCAGATCTGTGGTTATGAATGGTTAAGGTAAAAACTGACTTAATCCTGCTCCCCATTTTATGTTACTTTCATCTTCCACTCTTTGTCCAAAAAGCTAGGTTTTTATTCTTTTTTGGGGGGAGGGGCTTTCTTTGTTTTTGTTTTCCTTTGCCATTATAACTGCATCTTATTAATGTCTTTGTCATATGCCTTTAATTATGCATGTAGTGCCTTGGCACTTAATGGGGTTAAGCTAAAAAATCAGGCTTTCCCTATTTTTCCTGTTCTTTTAATACTTGTATTCTTCTTGGGCATGGGATGACCATATATGTCATTAGGACAGCCACTGATCTTAAGACTCCCATGTAAGGTTTCCTCCTAAATAACCCAGCATGATTCCCGAATAAGCAAAAAATCCAAGATATATCTAATTGTGTACTTCCCAATATGGCTGGTTAGAGCTATTTCCCAGTTGGGGCACTCATCCAATGGGGGGACCACTCCCTTGGGACTGGGTAATGGATAAAACCCACAAGAAAGTTTCCAGATTAGGCAGGAATTTCACACTTTTGTTTTTTCATGTCTCTTATTTGCCTTTACCCACAGACTATTTGGCATTCTGGGTCCTGCTCTCAGATTAAAGGTGCATCTAGCTTAGACAAGTGATGCTTAACATGATATAAAAAAGCTACCCTTTTTCAACAAAGGCCAGGACCTCCACCCCACCCATTAGTAGAGGCTTACAAAGGGTATTATTGGTTGTCAAATATATCGACTCTCTCAAAATTGAAAGAGGCAGCATCAATGTTTGCATCATTTAGTTCATCTACTAGCACCTATTGTAGCCTAGGAAGCAGTAAGGGAAGGAAAAGGAGTGGACATCCCTATCCCTTCTCAAGTAGTACAAAGGTATCAGAATGGTCTAGAAGAGGGATGCCTCCTGCCACTCTGAGGCCAGGAACCTTTGGCAATATTCCTGATGGGATGCCATTTAAAACCAAGGGAGATTTTTATAATGGACTCTTAGCTTATGTACTTTCCTCATTTTGCAGGATTTAACTATCTGGTCAACTTCCTCAACTCCAAAGGATTCCCTCTTAGTCTGTCCCTTAACATACTGGAGTCCATTTGGATTTAAAGATGAAGTGTCAAACCCTACTTCCCACCCCAAATAATAAACATTCCATCTCCTAGTTAACAAGTGTTAATAGAAGATAGAAACCCAATCCCCAGGGTGCATAGCATAGCGCTCTCTCTCTCTCTCTCTCTCTCTCTCTCTCTGTCTCTCTGTCTCTCTCTCTCTCTCAAGTTCTCCTGCTCTTAGATCTCGAGAGTGTACTTTTTGCTTTAATGAACTTTCCTACTTCTTTTACTCATCCACTGTGCTGCATCTCTGTCCTTGAATTCCTTCTCCCTGCATGACCAAGAACCTTTATCAATTCCTCTGGGTCTGGCTGGGTCAAGTTCCCAGGACCCAGGGCCTCACTAATTCACCCAGAAACATCTTTTTGGCAACCACAAAAGAATAAGGTAACAGAAGGTTGAGCAACTCTTCTTCAGTGGGTTCTGGGAGCCATTTCTGAAGTAAAGCAGGTTTGCAAGACCTCCCACCATCAGATGGCGACTGGCATTTTCACCCACTCAACCCCCCTCAATTTCTGCTTGAGCACCAAGCCCCAAGGCACCTGACTGACTAATATCAGGAGTGACTTGCCTTCTTATGCTAAAAATATGTGAATTGTACCTTGTGAAAAAACTTGTTATAGGAATTTCTTCTTTTGTGATTATAGGAGCAAATGTTAGATTTCCTGAGAAAACCTGTTTTGTTCCCCTTGAAAACAGGTTATTGACCCCTGCTCACAAAATAACTAATTCTTGCCTTTGCTATGCTAAAAACATTGCCTTGTATTTAAATGCTAAAGATCCCTTCCTTCCCCATATGATAAACATCTAGTCACCTACTTCAATCTCTATTGGTAAAGATTATGCATGAGTCTTCTACCAATCTATGTTCTGGGAAATTTTTACATGCCAAAGAATTTGTTATCAGAAATCATTGTCTAAGGCAATTGCCACTCCTGCTTTGTACCCCATACATTTTTTCAGTAAATAAAGCTGACTCTCGGTGCAGAGATGCCTGCCTGGTGAGCAGAAAGAAAACCAAGGCTCTCTGACTCCCTTTTGCCAACACTGTCCATCCTTCAGGGAGCCCTGGGCCTGCTGGAGCTGGACTCCGGCAAGTGGATGACTAACTCTTGCCCCCCTTGTGTGGGAGAGTTGCTTAGTCACTGTTCTCCTTTGTTCTATTCTCCTGTCTACCTGGGAAAAGGCCTAAAAAGAAAACAAAAACCACTGGTTCGCCAGATTAAATTCAGTCTCAGTGCAGGGAAGACTTCTCCTGTTTCCCAAGGAAACTCATGTTGACTAAAAGGAAGGATGGGCAGGGCCTCCCTCTCTAGGAGACACACTAGGCCTAAGAGGTCAGCAAGGTTGGGGACCCTCACCTGCACCAGGAATGACAGTTTGATGGTTCCAGGGAGATATCCCTGGGGCACAGAGAATCAAAGGTGACACTCTTGAGGTTCAGCAGTGACATCTCTAGCCCAGGAAACTGTTACTGTCTATCTTTCCTCTAAATCCTGAATCCCATCTGACACTCCTTTGGTATGCATCCTGAGAAACTGGAACAGGTTTGCCCCTGACACTTAGTATGCTTCCTTCCCAAGTCTGCTTCTTTTATAACACCATTGGCTTCAATTTAAACTAGAGGAGGGGGAAGTCTGACCAAAAAAATCCCACATGGTCAGGTCTTCATGGCCCTGTACACAAATTTTGACCTGTCCATTCTCCTTTAGGGCGCCTGAGAATACCCATCTCCTCACCCTCTGCTGCTCAATCCACCACCAGCTCAGCTGCCTCAGATCCTTCTACTTCTGTCAATCCACCACCTTCCCTGTGTTCTGTCTTGTTCTCTGTGCTCTTTCTTTGTCTCTCTTGCAAATAGATTGCTGCCAAGATCCTGTATATGCCTTCCTCTGTTTTCCCTGAGATACTCTTCTCTTTATTTGCTTCTTTATATGTCAGATCTGAAATACATCTTGAGAGAACTGGATGAATGTTGTCTGTCTCTTGTTGTATGGGGGGAGGGGCTAGAGGAATGGGTTTCTCCCTAATTCGTTTTGTAGGTTAAGGGCTATGATCATTTGAGCCAAGTATCTGGTTAGTCTGACTCCGGATAGAGACTTTAAGGAAATTCCTTTTGTTTCAAGGAGGTTCCCGATCTTCTCTGGCTGGATAAGGACTCCCTATTTTCACTTTTTGTTGGGGAAAAGAAAACCTGGAGCCATTCATCTGTCTGAGTTTAGGGACTTCAGGACCCGGAGTCTTATTTCTCCTTTCTGTGGTTTTGTCTGCATCCAGCCTTGCTGGTGGCACCTCGCTTCTTCTGCCTCCCTCCCCGCCCCTCCTTCAGTTTCTGCACCACACTGGGCATGATTGACATTACTGACTCCTGTGCCATCTTCGGTGCCTCTGGTGCTATTTGGGTCCTTCTACCCCTACTCTCAATATCAAGGAGCAAACAGCACCCCAAGCTATTAAGTAATCTCCGTGCGAGGTTCAAACAGAAGCACCTCCTAAATCAGCATGAAGGGGCCCAAGGGTCCCTTTGGACCAAAACTAGCCCCTTCATATTGTCCCACAGGTGCCTCAAGCAAAATTCACAGTGGGGAACAGAACGATTGACTTGTCATGGGCACAGGTGCAACATACTCTGTATTAAAGCTAATTTCAATTTGTTAGTTTAATTACAATAGACATGTCTTTAGAGTTATCAGTATTAAATAGAAAACTTTTTACCAAGGTTTACTAAAGGTCAAATAAGCTCATGTTATCTTTGTTGCAATTTTTCAGCAAAAGATGGCTTAAGATGATGGTTAATTTTGTGTCTCATAAGAGTTTTCATGGGTAACTGTTAAAAACAAGTAGTTTGAATAAATAAAAATATTTATAGATAAAAATTATAAACAGCTTTCAAAATCTTTGGTAACTTGGAACTTTAAAATTTTGCTACGTTAAATGACAAATTGGGTTAAACTCATTGTTTATCCAAGTCTTTTCCAAATAAGATAAAATACTAAAGCACTGATTATTGAAACATAGATTTGTGCTTTGGCTTCTTATTATGCAGAAATTGAGAATACCTCAGTCTATTGGTAAATATACTGTCTGCTTTACTGAAAGTTTGTACTATGGGAAGATATTGTTTTTAGAAATTATGACATTTTTTCATAAATTTGCCAACCCACAGATAGTTCAAAATTGATTACTGCTTAATTTTCACAGGAGGCTAAGGTTGCTAAGTTACAATTCAGTTAAATGTAATTAAGACTGATGGAAATGACAAGGAAAACAACTTTGTAGAAATGAAGCAAAGTGTAAATATGGTAGAAAAAATGAAAATACATTTTGCTGAGGGAAAAAGAAAGCAATTAAGTACTAACATGAGACTGGTCACTTAGAGAGAAAAGGCTTTGGACAAAATCTAGATGAAAAAGAAAGTTGTACAAAGTTTGTGAAGGGAAATCTTTCGAAAAGAATTTTATATGTGGTCAGGACTAAGATTAAAATAAATGGATATTAAAAGTACTGGTATAAAACTGAAATTCTACTTTTCTGCTAAAAAAATCTGCTTCTTATACAGAGTTATAAACAAAAATTTTTTTCTTCTTTACCTACCCAGAATACCAAAGCTTCTATATTTTATCTTTATGAGTAGAAATTCAAAGAATTTGAAGAAACTTTTGTAATGTGATACACTCTGCCTGCTCCCTCCCCTTTGATTACTAAGTATATAACCATCAGCCTCACACAAGAAAGGGCAGCTCTTTCAGCCCATGGGTCCTGCCCGGTGCTACTTAAATAAACTTACTAAGTTGCACTATAAAAAAAAAAATTCTGTTGCCCCATCTATTACAATAATTCATTAATCTATTTTGTCATGCCTTCTTTTAAATTATTTCCAAATAGGTTATGAGAAAAGTTGACATTTTGCTACATTGTAAATGGTACTTTATTTTATATTTTATTTTCTAAGTGTTCATTCATAGCATTGAAAACATTTCATTATGTTCTTCAAATTGGCCTTTCCAGTAAAATTGTCTAAATTCATTATTTGTTTAATTAGTCTAAAATAGATTGTGTGTTAATTTTGTTTGACATTCCATAGTATTCATTGTATCATCTCCATTTAAGAATTTTATTACTTCCCTTCAACCTTTAGTCCTCTTTTTTTGTTATATTATTTTGACCTTAACATCCATAATAATATTGTATAGTAGCAGCGAAGATACTGAAAAAGTTGTGTTTTTCCTCCAAATTAAAGGGAACATAGGTAAACTTTCTAACTATGATGTTCAATATAAGTTGTTGGTTACTAGTTTATCAAGCTGAAAAGTTGCTTGCTATTCCTAGTGTTCATTTTCTTATACAAATAAGTAAGAAACATTTTCAGATTCCTTTTCTTCTTCTTTTGAGATATAATCAAGTTCCATATATGTCAACTATTACAATAAATTACACTGTTACAGTTTTTAATGTCATTATTGGGAAATAGATCAGACATACAAATGAATGCATATACTACGTATTTAAAGTTAAAAAAATTAATAAAACAAAGGTCCTGCTTCTAGTAATGGCAGAGTAACTTCTATTTGACAATCTCTCTTGCAGATGAAATTATGAACTCTGAACCAGATATATAATAACAACTGTTGTTGAAGAGCAAACAAAAGAGAACAGAAACTGGAAGGTATTTGACCCTTAAGAGAAGGGAATAGTAGGAGAGATCCATGTTTATATGTCCTTTCAGTGAGTCCAATCTCTGGTCCATTCAATATAAGACAGCTAGAATTTAAACAGAATTACAGTCCTTTTTTGCTTGAGAGTTATAGTAGGAAGTTTAGGGTGCAGGAAACTCTCAGATGGAACCCCAAAAGAAAAGAATCATAACAGTGAAGCCCTGAAAGCTGCACGTAAATGCTATCAACCTTTGTCTCCTGATTGCATTTTTATGGGAAATTTCAAGGAACTTAAAGATAAGCAACAGCTGGAAAGCTATAAGAACTTAGAACTTTCAGCTATGGCCAACCAACCAGATTTCTCAAAGAACAGACAAAAAAATAATAATAACATAAACACAACCTTAGTGATTTGTGAGACTTACACAAAGCAGTCCAACATTCTAGTGAAAAAACGAGTAGAGTGGGTCACAATATATGATTAAAAAAGTAATGACAGAAACTTCCCATATTTGAGAAAAATCATGTTTTCACAGATCCAAGAATAAAAAGAAAAAAACACACCAAGGCACAAGACACATGTACTCAATAACCAAAGACTGAAAATTGAGAATTACCAGATAAAATGGTACAGTGCCTATAGGGCAATAACAACAAAATAATATGCAATAATGAGCTCATTTCCTACTAGAAATAACAGAAGACAAAACACAGTGAAATAACATTTTTAGATTTCTGAAATTAAAAAGAACTAAAACCTGCTAATTCCAATTACATAACTAAAAACACAGTTCAAAACTACACAAAAAATTAAAATCAATGAAAAAGAATTTCTTACTAGCAAATTGGAATTCAAAAAATGTTAAAGCCATTCAGGATGAAGAGAAATGACATCAGAAAGAGATGCAGATTTACAGAAAAGAAGGAACATCAGAAATGATACATGTGTGAATGAATGTAAAATATTACACACATATTTTTAAATACACTTAAAACTTGCAGCGCAATAGTGTGTAGTTTATTATGAATTCAGATATAATATAGAGGGCAATGACAGCACACAGGATGGCTATAAATAGATATAACCCAAATGTTCTTCAGTAGACAAATGGATAAAAAAATGTGGTATACAAATACAGTGGAATATTATTCAGCCTTTAAAAAGAAGAAAATTCTTCCATTTTTGATATCATAGATGAAACTAAAATACATTATGCTAAATGAAATAATCCCATCACAGAAAGAAAAATACTGCATGAGTACATTTATGTGAGTTATCTAGAATAGTCAGACTCACAGCAGCAGAGAATTCAGTGGTGGTTAATAGGGAATAGGGAGGGGGAGATCAGAAGGTGTTGTTCAATGGGCATAAGGTTCGTTAACACTAGTGTTGTGTACTTGGAAATGTGCTAAGAGGTAGATGTCATGTTAAGTGTTATACTCCCCCCCACCCCCCCAAAGAACAGGCCGCCATTTTGATATTTTGATTTCAGCTCAGTTCATGATCTCAGGGCTCATGACATGGTTTAAAGCCCCCACGTCAGTCTCAGCCAACTGCCCTGCCCCCCATCAGGCCCCACATCTGGCCCACATGGGGCCCCACACTGGCAGCATGAGCTTCTTTAGGATTCTCCCTCTCCCTCTCTCCCTGTCCTCCCCGCTGCCATGCACGCACACTTTTCTCTCAAAATAAATAAATAAACTAAAATATAATAATAAAAAGGACATACGAAATCTTTTGGAGATGATGGATATGTTTCTTTCCTTGACTGTGGTGATAGCATCATCAGTGGTTGTATTACGTCCAACTCACGAAAATCTATACATAAAATATATGCAAATTTTATATATCAGCTGTACCTTAATAAAGCTAAAAAAAATAAAACAGTACTACTGCAAAGTTCTAATGTTTTATATTGGGTCATCTAATTTAAACTCTAAATAACTGTGAATACATATACTGTTATAATAGCAACAATTAATATAATGCAAAAGGGAGAGCTCCTTAGATTGGATGTGAAGGTTGGAACCAATGCTTTCCAGAAGAGACAAACTTTACGTATGAAAACACAGATTTCTTAAGTAAAGAGATGAAAAAATACATACCATGAAAGCAGTAAGCATAAAAAAGCTGAAGGGGCTTTATTTTTCCATGTATATGTTCCTTCTGACTTACTTCTTGCTTTTCTCCCATTTTCCCAAGATCGGCCACCACTTTTCTTGCCATTCTTCTGTCCTTCTGTACTGATTCAGAGCAAAATTACTAGTTAAGCCATGTGTGGCTTTAGGCTATGTCTCTATGTCAAGGCCAGGGGCCCATAACACAGCATGGAGTTTCAAAGCTCTACAGGGTAAAGTGGGTCCCTGTCTAGAAGAAACACTGGAAACACTGACAGGGAAGATTCTGGAGTAGGCCGAGTAGGACATCCATGTGAGTGGTGGCAAAAGTCCCAAAGCAGGTGTCTGATTCTGAGCAAAGTAAGAATGGTTTCCAAGTGTTGGTGATGGATCACAACAATAACATAACTAGTCTTCAGTGTTACCTAAAAGCAAGTAAATTCCTATATGAATGGGACACAGAAAAGAGGAGCACATAACCTTTGTAGTTATGAAAAACCAGAGGAAGAATTTTCCAGAAGCTAAGGAATTACAGAGTTATGGCAAAGGATAAAATAATAGTGCCAAGATTGAGGGTTCTGTTAAATTTTCCCTAAATTTACAGTTTTTCAAGATTCTGTATAAGATATCCTGTATAAAGATTCCAATAATGGGAGTTTTAGTACTGTGTAAGGTTTTAAAAGTTTTTAAAGAGAGAACACTTTCTCTTTATTCCTAAAGCCCAATATTTCATGTGTTTAAGATATATATCTGTCTAGTTTTAGGACACTTCAGTCATATTTGGCAGCTAGGAAAATACCTCATATAACTATATGCATAAGGTTCACTTTTTATTTATCAGGACATCCATCATTATCCACACAAAGAGTCAAAATACATTTATGAAGTACCTTATTAAATCACCATGATAGGCAACAAAGAATAAATATATGAACATTATTTTCACTTGACATGTTATTCTTGAGAATATCCAGGCTATCAATAATAAATACCATTTTGCTTGATTCTAAATCTCTATCTAGGGCTGCCCTATGGTACAAGGACCTTTAAAAAATATTAAAATACAATTTGGTCACTATCATTTAGTTATCCACTACTTTTGTTGTTACCATTCTTGCTCCCTATATAGCATACGATTGCCTACCTTTGGTGTCACCACTTCCCCTCCTCCCACTCTCCCACTCAAATTAGGCAACCAGCTCTGTCAATCTATTGAAAGATCTATCAATCTTTGTCAAGGTTGCCAATAAACTACAACATTATTATATCTTAGTCAATTTTTAGCTCCCATCTCACTTAACAACCGTTGGCAATACTGGACACTCTTCTCATGATTCCAGGACATTATTCTCTCTTGGTTATCCCTCTCTCTCTTGTTGAGTGTTTTTGTTTGTTGTGTTTAGTAGATCCTCGTGTCCTCTATAGATGGGTACAAACTTCAGATGTGTTTTCTTCCTAGATAATCTTGTTCGGCCTCATGAAATTAAATACAATCTAAAATTATGAGTCACAAATTTACATTTCTAGCCCACACATCTCACATAAACTTCTAACTTTTATAGCCACTTGCCTACTCAACTTCACTCTGAATATCTAGTACCTAAAACTATGTATCTCTTGGTGAGTAGTAACCGATATTATTGAATTCCTAAAGTAGGCCTGAAGTTCAAGTTCTCACTGTGGAACTATGTTGAGTAAGTCACAGTACCTCCTCTCAAAAGGATGAAGGAACAGAGCAAGATATGTGAGAATAGATGGCAATAAGATGCTATAGGGGTTCAGAGGAAACAGAGGTTAATTTTGGACGGAGAGGCTGGTCAGTTTTCATAGTAGTACTGGATTTGAACTTAACCTTGAAGAAGTAAAATATTAAGTATTTTACAGCTAAATATAGGGGAGAATCACCCCCATGTGTGTAAACAGTATGAGTAAAGGTAAAGAGGAATTCAGCATTTGGCATGTTTGAGAAATATTGTCAAAGTGATTAAGCCATAAGCTGCATGAGACCAATCAAAGCTGGTAAGATAGATTGGAAGTTAAATTCTAAAAGTCTTTGTGAAATACTGGCCAAGAAGAAATAATAAAGAAACTGCTTTTCAGATAGGTGAGAGCAATTGAATAGGCAATCCCTTTTAAGACAATGCTACATGCTTGCTGTTATTAAATGCTGATACCCTCAGATGATACCTGTTTTTACCTAGGCTATTCCCCCTTCGATTCCAAATTCATATTTTGCTCTCACTTTCTACTACTTTCCTCCTGATAACACCACCCGTCTTGCTCTCACTTTTACATTTGTTAGAAGAATTCCACTTTGACTTCCCATTGTTTTTCAGCTCTCTTTCACTATTACCCCTAAATTCAGCAAGAACTATCTCTAACACTACAAAAACAATGTTAAAAACCCTTTGTACATTGTTCCAGAAACATAAACATTTTATAAAACAGATACAGATATTTTATAGTTTTCCATGGCTGAATTATTAATTTCTTAAAACTATAACATGTAAATATAATTCCCCTTCATACCTGTCAACTCTGAGAGCTAGAATACAAAAAGTGTACTACTGTTGGAAGAGATTATTAATTTCTTTTAAAATTAACTACAACTAAGCATATAGTCCAAAAATTTGGAGAGAATTCAAATTCCTGATCCAAAGGTAAAAATAGTCCCAATAAACTTGGGTCTTTTTATCTGATCAGATCTTCCCCTCTCCAGTGTGTTGGCTGCTCCATCTGGCAGGAATGAAATATTTTGATTCTCCCAGGAACAAAAAGGTTTAATAGTAACATATTAAGGAGACACAGATAATTCTCAAAATTGAAGATATAATTTTGCAAAGGAATATATACTTTTTCAATATTAATCTTTCTAGATTACAAATTTTAAAGGCATAGATGTCTATTGCATTGACACTATCTTCAAAGTAAAAGTTTATCAGCGTATGTAATAAAGAGCTGGTTTTATTTAAGAAAATGTTTACACAGTAGAGTCACTGTCTGGAATAGCAATGGAGGCATTCACACACTGAAAGAAGAGTCACATGTGCAAACAAAAGATATACGAACCAATGTGAAAAAGATAATGATGTAAAATGACTGACGGAATATAGAAGAGAGTGTTGGCCAATTTAAATAGGAGAGACTGAAGATGATTTCACAGAGTAGTAATCTGAACCGGGTCTTCCTTTGTGTGCGGGGTTGAGCACAAGGGAAGAGGTAGAAGAAATAAGTAAGGTAAAACAGGAATATGTGGGAAAATGTGGCCTATTTAGGGAAAACAGATAATTAAGCATTTATAATACATTGTGTGTTAGGAGGAGTCTATGCAGGGATGTTGTGAATTTGGAGCATCAAGTATGGGCATTATATGTCATAAGGAATAATTTAAACACATCCCCAAAGCAATAAAAAAGCACTATAAGCTTTAATGCAATGAAGAACTAGATTTGTGATATAGAGTGTTACGTCTTATGGCAGAAGCATGTGTATTAGTGGAGGTGGAAAAATCTTTAAGATGATAAGTTCCAAGCATCAAAGTGGGAGCTCAAGTATGGTATTTTGATAATGTGCAATAAGTCAATAGCCAGACATAAGTCAAATTCAAAAGAATTTTAAAGAAAGATCCAAATAGTATATGATGCCAAACAAACAAATAAACAAAAAACTAGATGCAGTTTGTGACTAATTGTTGAACAAGCTAACTGGTTTTTAAAAGATAAAATGGACAGAGGGGAAAATATCAATTATTTCAAATAAGCAAATTTGGTACATGATGGTGTCACTGGTGATATAAGGTCAAGTAAAAGGATCTGTGTTAATGTATATGGCACAAAATAGGAGAAAAGAGGAAGGTATTGGAGAAATACCTAGCTGAGATATTTTGGAGATATGTTTGGTCAAGTTTCATAATTGTGGGACTTAATTTATAAATAGCATGTTGAATTTTGCTTATTGTCAGTAAGTTTATCATAGTGTTTGAATCTATCGTTGTAACTTTTAGACACAGCCTACTTTGAGCATATATATATATATATATATATAGAATTTATAAGTAAAATGAATACTCAAAGAAATAATAAGGTTTATGTCAGTATTTGAATTCTACCTCAGCACATAATTCTCTGACATTCGTCAACATTTTTGTTTAGGTTTAGTTTTGTCCTTTACAGATTAGGAAAACAGTTCTTAACATGTGTCATCGAAAGGAATAAGGAATATTACATGTAAAATTCTTAGCCAGTATGTCTAGCACAAAATGAGTACTCATTAGATAATATTTATTATTCTTAATAGAAAAAATCTTGAAAGACTTCTTAGTAAATTCTTACTGATATTTCCTGGAACTTAGCTAAATCAGAGTGGGAGGGTAAATTTTTCTCTATTGAAGGAATTAGAAAAAACAAACAATATTTTACAAGTGTTTCTTTGGGCACAGGACTTCATTATATTCTAAATTATAACCTTCCCTATCACCAAACAATACTCTGTCAGTGAACACTCAATAAATCACAACTCACTCTCTTAAAAATGTGAATTCCAAATTTAGTTTTTTCTTGTTTCTTAATCTTTTCCATAGTATTACTTTACACACATATATGCCTCATTATTTCTACCATTCCTCGGAGATTCATTCCCCGGGATCATGGTCTTTGTTCTCTTGCCTTCTCCTTCTCTTTTAACAAGATTCTGTAAACCTTTCTAGCTGTAGCTTATCCACACTTCCTTTCACACAATCCTTGCCAATTGGCTCCAAAAGTGTTTTTCTATGGAGCACTCAGAGACGAGGTTTTGCTGTGTCTCAAAATTTGAAAACCTCCCTGTGAAATGTATGTTAAGTTTTAGGTGGTCAAGAGTATATTTTCATATTTAAATGGAATTCCCAAAATTTAAATTAAACCTGGTCATTACAGAAGAATAAAAAAGGTGGTTATATCAAGTTCACCTGCTTTTTAGAAACCATTATGATTATTATTATTTAAAAATAATCTGTCTCCTTACATTTCCCATGTCCTTTCTTTAATAGTATTTTGTTCAAATTTATTAAAATTGCAGTTAATGGGACTTGGTGGGTAACTATATGAATGCCTAAAAAGACACTCAGAATCATGTTAAAATTGGGAGAATTTTTAATTTTGTGAGATCATCCCACTAATTTCAGTAGTGTTCCTCCAATAACTATAGCAATCTAAATGTTTCTGCAGATTTCAAAAATGTTTTCTAGAAGAAGGATAGTATTACCCATATTGAGAACACAACCTTATTTTCAGCTCCTTTCTGAGGTTTATAACACAGAAATCTTTTTAGAAGCATAGAGACAATGTGGATGAGTCTATTATAAAGAGGCAATAAGACATATGTTTTTCTTAAATCAGACAAGTAAGGTTCAAATCCCAAATTTCCAGTTAAAAGTCTATGATATCCAGGGAGAGGGGAAGAGGGAAAGGGAGCTGGGGAGAGAGAGGGACACAAAACCTGAGAGGCTATTGAATACTAAAAAAGAACTGAGGGTTGAAGGGGAAGGGGGAGGGGGAAGAGGTGGTGGTGATGGAGGAGGGCACTTGTGGGGAAGAGCACTGGGTGTTGTATGGAAACCAATTTGACAATAAGCTATTTAAAAAAAAAAGAGTTGATGGAGGGGAAGTGGGCAGGGGGGATGGGTTAGATGGGTGATGGGTACTTGTTGTAATGAGTGTTGGGCATTGTATGATAGTGTTGTATCAGTAAATTCTAAACCAGATACTAATATTACACTGTATGTTAACTAACTGGAATTTAAATAAAAAGTTGAAAAAATAAAACAAACAAACAAAAGTCTATGATATTGGACAAGTTAATTTTCCTCACTGATGCTCTGTTCTTGAGTAACTGACCATCCTGGTTTGAGATTTTCTTGGTTTTAAAACTGAAAGACCCATGTCACAGGAAACCCTTCAGTCAAAGGCAAACTAAGGTGGATAGCTGGTTACCTGAATTTCTCCTCTTGGCAAAATAGAATATCCTTATTAGGTGTTTATGAGGTTGAGTCCTAAATGAGAAAATATTTGAACGTAAAACAAAGTCTAGCACATATAAAAAGCTCAATAAATTACAGATACTATTATTATTATTGTTATTATTATTATTATCATTATTTGATCCTAAATAGGCAATGGAATAAAATAACCTGGAAAGTGAATATATGCTTTAATTTCAAAGCTAAAATCTCAATTTACATTTTCCTGCATATTAAGTACCTTAATATATAGGCTAAACAATAAAATCAACAAAAGAAAATTAGTAAGGGATAATTAATTAGTATTTGTATATGCAGTGGAAACTCTTTTAAAGAGTTTGAAGATTTTATTTTACTTTCACAATTTTTATATTTTTCTCATTAAAACAAACAAATTTAGCAATGCTACTATTTGCCAAAGATCATGCAGTTAGAAATCTGAAATAGGACACAATACTTCACATTGATAAGACTCTCAATTCTTTGCTTTTTAAGCAATCTGCTCAATGTCCTCTTTCAAATTTTTAATGCTTATTTATTTTTGAGAAGGGGGATAGGGGCAAAAAGAGGGGGAGACACAGAATCTGAAACAGGCTCCAGGCTCTGAGCTGTTGGCACAGAGCTGGACATGGGGTTCAAACTCGAGAACCAAGAGATCATGATCATGACCTGATGCAAAGTCAGACATTTAACCAACTGGGCCACCCAGGCACTCCTCAATGGCCTCTTTTAATAAAGGAAAAGGAAATTACAAAGTATTCAAATGAAGACCAAGTTTCTGACTATGGTACTAAAATGTTCAGCTTCAACATTGTACTAAATTATACATTTATATTCCTTGTCAAATATACCTTGCTAGTGGGCTTGCAAGAAGAGAAAGCAAGATATTGGTGCAGAATTATCACACAGGATGAGGGAGGACTCTCAGATTTAATGATTCTTAGAAAATAGTATGTATCAATGAAATCCAAGTGTTTTCTTTATATTCCACCCATAGCAGAGTCTTTGACAATCAGTTGAGAGCTTATTGAAGTGTAATCCCAAATGACACCAAGAGAGAAGAAATATGAGAAAAAAAGAGAACAGTCAATAAAGAATGCGCTATCAAGCCACTATCATAAGGCACCTGGAAGCTTATTCTCCAGGGAGCTCAAGGAGTCAGTGTAGAACATGTGACTCTGAGTCATCCAGCTCAAGGGGAGGAACCTGGAGCATCAGTGCACCAACCATCTCCAGGCACAAGCAGAAGGGAGCTCCCAGTAGGCATTTACTCTCTACTATTTTTCTTCCAGAGCAGGCTTCAGCCACCAGAGAGAGCCCTCAGACAGTTGAAAATAGGTCAGGATGCACTAAATTATACAACCCAAGGAGAGCTGTCCAGGCAGCGACAGTGTCTGCTAAACCATGGGAGTCTACTTATCTTTTCTTAATGCTACTGCTATTTGGACACATTCAAATCCATTCTGTTATCTACTCTGCCAGATATACTAATGGATTTTCATTTTCTATGTCCTTGTTGAAGCTGTCCAGTCTTTGCTAACTCCCTCCATTTCTCTAGATGGGAAAAGCATATTCCAAAAACCTTGTCTTATATATAACCACTTCCATCCTCCTCTCTGGCTTCTCTGAGGGAAAAAAACAAAAAAGAAAAAAATCCTGATTTTTCACTTACAGTCGTTTCACATTATTCATGTCTTCCTATTTTATATATATAAACAAATTAGTATTTATGTATGTTTCTAAATCACTCAGAAGCCACCTGCCAATTTTGATCTATTTGAGAAGTTTTAAAGTACTATTTTGACACATTTTATACATATGGTTACCTACACCTATACTACCCAGTACTTACCATGTGTTTGATAAAAGTCAACTTGGTACAAACATAATCATCTTAACCATTGAAAGCTCATATAATGGCCAAGTATTTTAAACACTAATGTAGGTTTCTGTTCAATAAATTGTTAGTATAATATTTCCCATCATTTAAAAATATTTACATGAGATTAATCTCTGAATAGCTTTTCCTGATTCCTAATCATATATAAAATAATCATTCACAGAATATATCTGGAATTTAGTTCTCAGGTTAATTTTTCTGTATATTTTCACCTTTGTCTAAGTTCATTTACAGATATCACAATCTAGGCAGACAGTTTTGGAATTTCCCTTTGAAATTCTTCAGGATAAATATTTTTCAAAGCCTAAGGACATGTAGAGAAATATGTTTAATATTCTAAGATTATTTTTTCCATAATTTTCAACAGATTTTTGCACGGAATATCAAACTTGTATTATGAAAGTGTTTCTTATGCCAACACAATTCACTACTGGTTTTCTTCAAAAATCAAGTGTTGATCAAAGGCACAGGACATCACAATGATTTTTCCTTTCATTAAGCAAATAATTTGCTGCAAATAAATCACTAGACTATTTTTAAGGCTACTGTTAGCTTACCTTAATGTAAGTAAGGTATCTTTCACGCTGAAACTTCTTTGTGTTTTGGAATTTATATTCAGAGGTACAATTGTTAAGGGCAGGTTTATGTTTTTATTCTAAGTATACCAAAAGAAATAGAAACTTGGATGAGGAAGAACATAAAACATCATGTCTTGGTATAATATAATCATCATATAAATGGCTTTTATTTAATAAAAAATTGTTGGAGAGCTTTCTTAACTATTTCCATAGATTCTCATATCATTCCATTATGAAACTGTATTAAACATTTTAATCTATGTCTGTTAAGATGCTTCTGACTTCAGCATGGTGTATTTCATAATTTGACTTTATATTATGCATATAAAAATAAACTTGATTTAATATTAAAAATTTAAATTAAAAATTTTAGAATGTACAGCCAGAAAGATCTTAGTTCACCCCAACATTTTCATTTTACAAATAAAGAAGATGATGCCCTGAGAAGAGTAATTCTTGTAATACTCAAGGCTAAAAAGAAAGAAATTCTCATCCTTCTGGTGTCCTAATCACATTTATTTCAATAGGTAATCGCCCTCTGCCCTTTTCTTAAATTAAGCCAATTAAGAAATCAGGCTCAGGAGATGATAAGGGGCAGTCAAAATGGTACACTGGATGGAATCTACCAATTCAATAAGCACATTCTTCTTTCATGAGAAAGTATGAGTAAAGGGCAGAAGTCTTACTGGAACTATTGCCCTAGTGCAGTGGTTCTCAAACTTGGACTCAGGAATATTTTAGACTCTTAAAACTACCAGTTACTCCAAAGAGCTTTGATTTAAGTAACTCTAAATCCATTGATAGTATACATGAAATTTAAACTGATAAATACTTAAAATAATATTAATTAATTATCTAAAATAATAAAAAAAAGCTATTACATGGTAAAGCATTATTTTTATGAAAAATGCCTATACTGCAAAAAATAAGAAATAGTTTTATGTTTTCCCATATCTCTCTACTGTCTTGTGGATAGATGGCCAGATTCTTATATTTGCTTCTTCATTCAATCTCTTGGACTATCACACATCAGATAGTCTCTAGAAATCTCTATTTATTTTATATTGAAAAGAGAATGAGCACAGAAAAAGGAAAATAACAACTTAATATTTTGAACATAGTTTTGATCTTCTGGATCCTATGAAAGGGTCTCAAATCTTCATGGGTCCTAGACTGCACTTCAAGAGACAATGCATTAGCGTAAACCTCTGCACATAGAAACTGGAAGCTCCAGGAATGCAAATGTTCATTAAGCACATGCAACAGAACTACAGAAGAAGCTTGAGCTCTGGACCAAAAAGAATAAGGTCTATAAGCCTCAATGACTTTTTATGAATCCCATAACCTTTCTGAAGTTATTTCATCAGAATGGTGATAAAATTAATATATCAAAGGCTTGTTTTAATATACAAATGATATGATATCAAAATACCATAAATTTCTTCTAAATATTTTTTATAATCACTCACATTTTCATTCTAACATTTACTCACACAGAACATTGTACATTTACTGCAAAAAGTCTTATAGGTTTGTCTTTGGAAACCTATTTTTGTTATTTCCACATCTATTTCAGGTACTTACAAATTGTTATTCCACTCCCTCTATAATATCCTCGATGTTATAAGGAATGAATATAATAAACTAAAAGCTAATTTAACAAGACAATTTTCTTTTTCTTGCACTAAGTAAATGCTTCTTTCCATGTTTGTGTAATATTTTCAATAAATATTAAGTAAGACAATAATATTAAAGAATAGGACATCATAGGTATTTGCTTTTAACTGAGGCTGTTAGCCTCATTTTCTTTTTCCTTGGAAGCTGCCAGAATATTTCATAGTTAGGAAGGATGCCCTGAGAACTCTTCCTGCTTGGAAAGCCAAAGGATTGGAAGTAAGACTAAATCTGACCGTATATGTAAGTAAAACTCATTTTGATCTACTTCATTAATCAAAGAGAAGTTTCCCAAAGGACCAAATGATCTCTGGCCTAAAATATTATCCTGAGAGCAAACAGTTTGGAGACTGAAAACAGATTCATGAATTGGTGGGAAAAAAAAATAGGCCAATAACGATAATCATTAAATAATTTCAGGAGAGTCCATAAACAAAACAAGATTGCAGAAAACTGAAATTGGAATGAAAAAACATGATAAAAGTGCCAGATGCAAATGATTGTGTCCGAACCTATATTAGTATGATAAGCAGGCTCAAAGATGTAGGCTTTCCCTGGATTAGGGGACATATGAATATGTTTATGAGATTAGTAAAGGTAAAGACTGATGGAAAAAAAATAAAAGAGTACTTAAAAGATCTATTAATCAAAATTTATTTAGTGCTTGCCTATAAGTGTTGCTATATCTTGACTCTTGGAGATAAACAGTGATCACAACACCCAAAACTCCTTGCCCTTGGGGCTAACATTCCAATTGGCAAAAACCACCATTAAATTATTCACAGTAATATTCAATCAAAGGAAAAGAGAAAGAAAGAAAGAGAAAAAAAGAAGGAAGAAAGGAAGAAAGAGAGAGAGAGAGAGAATGAAAGAACAAAATAAAGAAAAGAAAAGAAAGAAAGAGGGAGGAACTGTGGGTGTGGGTAGGGAGGAAGGAAATAAAGAAAGAAAGGCTGGGGCATCTGGGTGGGTCATTTGGTAAACTGCAGACTCTAGGTTTTGGCTCAGGTCATGATTTCATGGTTCATGAGATTGAGTCCCATGTTGGGCTCCATGTATGTCCTTGGGATTCTCTCCCCCTCTCTTTCTTTGCCCCTCCCTTGCTCATGCTCTGTCTCTGACTCTCTCTCTCTCTCAAAATAAATAAACATAAAAAATACTTAAAAAGAGAAAGAAATAAAAACAAGCAGAGAAAAAGTGAAAACGAGGGAGGAGAAGAGGGAGATAGAAAGAAGTGGTAAATTATGGAAGACACTGTATGGAATGGTGGTCTAATTTTAAATAGGGAAAAGATGCCCTTTGAACAAGAAATCTGAACAAGACCTGAATGAAGACAAGGATTAGCCATTTAAAAATCTGAGGTGAAATAATTCTAGGCAGAGAAACGCCTAGCGCAAAGACCCTAAGGTAGGAGCATAGCTAATGTGTTAAAGCAAAAAGCAAGGCAGTGAGACAGCCTAGAATGAGAAAGGGAACGGGTAGTAGAGGGTGAAGTCAAAGTGATGACGAGAGTCTAGTTCATGGAGGATGTGATTATCCATTTTAATATATTTGTTTTTTAATTTTTTTAAACTTTATTCACTTTTGAGAGATGGAGAGAGAGCATGAGTAGCAGAGGGACAACAGAATCCGAAGCAGGCTCCAGGCTCTGAGCTGTCAGCACAGAGCCCAATGCGAGGCTCAATCTCACTGATGGCAAGATCATGACCTGAGCCGAAGTCGGACGCCCAACTGACTGAGCCACCCAGGCGCCCCTAATATTTTTGGTTTTCATTCTGAGTGAAATGAGTAATTGTTAGAGAGTTCTGAACAGATTAGTTACACGAAAAGGATTCCTTTATCTGCTGTGTGGAGAAGAGATTGTAGGGGTCAACGACAGAGTCAGGGAGACCATTAGTAGGCTATTATAATAACGCAGGTGAGAGAAGATTGTGGCTGGGCCCCAGATGGTAGCCATGGAAATGATCAGAAGTGGTAAGATTCTGGATCTTTTCTCATTCTACCCTCACAGAATTTGCTGAAAGTTTTGATGTGAGGTGTGAAAGAAATAGAGGAGTCAGGAATGAATCATGAGGCTGAGGTAATTTATAAGGAGAGGGAAGAAAAAAATGGAATGAGTTGAAGTGATACGGACTTACACTTAACAGTAAAATATCTTTGAGGTCATGTTCCAAGACAAAGCGTTAAGCAGTTTTAAGACAGTAAAATGTTTGAAACAGCTGCTGAGCAAAATCATATCAAAGAGGCATGAAAATTTCCCCACACTTTCTGAACTCTTTCAACCTTCTCAGCACTTTAGGGAGCACAGGGACATAGATGAGTCCCTTGACTGAAACCTCAGAATGACTAAACACACTACAACTCTGGGTTAGCTGGACCCAATACATCTAATCTTTTTTAATATTTCCTGCCATTCACTGCTCCATGAGACTCATGAGGCTACTTCTCTTCATTGACACAAACTAAACTCCATCCCTGGATGTCTGGCTTTTGCCTTCTGCCCCAACTAGTTTCTCATGAAGTATCATTTTTTTTTTGAGTGATAGTAATCCCTTTCCAGAAAGTCCTTAAAAAGTCCAGGGACTAAAATGTTTGGGAAAACTCATTGACTCATAGTTCAAATATTTGATATAGTTAAAAATAATTAATAATTATTGGTCAAATATATTATTAGTATTATCTGTGCAATATGCAAGGTGAATTTATGATTAGACTGTGTTACACAAGATTTTTAGTCTCCCAGAGTGTTAGATATAAATATAAACAGCGATTGTGTAAGACCTTGATGGGGAATTTAGTTCTAGTTACTACTATTCATGTAGCTAAGCCATCTTACTTTCACCATAGGATGTAAGGCTCAGCATGTCAAACTGCAAAAGGAACAAAGCAGACATGTTAATCAAAATGAGCAAGTTTTTCTCTTCCAGAGCCATGAACAGTTTCACTCATCACTCAGCATGTGTGCCATCTCTTAATTTTCAAATCTGTGGACTGTGGGAAGAGTAGGAAGGAAAGACCATTATTAAAATTTAATGTGACCAGATAAAAATATTGGCTCTTAAGATTTCTGGACTAATTTCCAAACACATGAATCTCCTTTGTCTAATTATTGATCTCAGAATTAAAACAAATCTTCAGTAATACTTTAAGACTAGGGTATTTTCAATGCTCAATCAGAAACTAATACTTGGACTTAAAATTATGAATTTAGTTCTAAAAGGATCTTTTGAGATCCCACTTCTTGATTTTGATTATGTGATTTGTTTATTCATGTGTTCATTTAATTAAAAAAAATTTTTGAGCATCTATCATATGCCATTCAGTGTAGTGAAAACAAAAGACACAAGACTCTCCCTAGGAGAGTTTTAGGACCAGCAGAAGTGGCAATCAATTAGAACCATTACAAGACATGAAACTATAGAATATGTAACTTTCAGATTAACCCAAAAAAAGGGCCTGAGTCATCAAGAAACATTTTTAAGAGGAGACATTTAAGCTGAAATCTAAAGAATGTTTAAGAATTAACCAGCTGAAGGTGTGAAACAAACAAAGCCCAGTACATGTTAGAGTCTAGATAGGAGACTCTGAAAGTCAGATAATTGTGACTTTAAAAGCAGTTCCACAATGTGTACCTTTCAAACTGGCAAAGATTACCAAAGATGCTGATCCTCCTTCAGAATCTGGAATGGCATTGTGATACATTGGCTCGGAACTCCTCTCCTCCATGTTTTTTCTAGGTTTATTTTGTTTAACCTTGATGTTAAAGCCCTAGAATTAGTGCTCTTTTAAAATTCCTCTATGTACATATTTAGATTTCCCAACATTTCCAAGTCTTTGCTCTTCTCTCTTGATTAAATTTTTTATTTGCTCTATCAATTAATTCTGCTGGTCATTAAATCTATTCACATTTAATCTTGATTCGGTTTGTTATTTTTCTGTAAATAACAACTTTGTTTTGTTTTGCATAATTAATAATGTCAGTATTTCACCCTGACCCTTGAAACACTGATAAATTATTTCTGTATAAAACATGTCCAGATCAATGATTACTATGAGCACTGCAAAGACATTTCCACCTGTCTCCCGAGCTGGGAGTTGTTGTTACTCATGAGAAGTTGGCTGTAACTCTATTTGCTGTTACATTATAGGTTAACAGTCTATTTTTTCCTGTTGCTTTTATGATTTTTAAAAAACATTATAACTGTAATATTACATAGGGGAGAGAGAGAGAGAGAGAGAGAGAGAGAGAGAGAGAGAGAGAGAGAGAGAGAGAGTAATGCCAAAGAATTAAAAGAAAAACTATCAGGTTATTCATTGGATTTTGAGTTTGAGAAAGAAGAGAAATTGGTCATGATTATGTTAATACTCCTGAAAATGGGATGACTGAGATGTCATTAACTAAAATAGGAAACATATGAGAAGGCTTAAGCTGGGAAAATTAGATTATAAGTTTCATTCGGGATATATTGATCTTGATATCCCTTGAGACATCTATTCATAAACAGTTTGATATGTGGTCTAATGCCTAGTAAGGGATTTGAACTGGATATCTTAAAAACTGCTAACAATCTTCATCTCATTTATAATTCCAACAAATGGAATGGGTTGAATCACCCAGCAGCATATGTAAATTGCATAAAGAACAGATTTAAGATAGAGTCCTGCATTGTAGTGACATTTAAAAGATGGCAAAGAACTGGAAAAAAACCTAAAAGAGATCATTCCTAACAGTAGGGAGAAGTGCAGAAAAAGATTATGACTAGAAGCCAAATGGATAAAACGTTCATAATGGAGGAAATAGTAAACAATCAGTATCAAAAATTTGTAGCTAAGCAGAATAAGGAGCAAAAGGCCCCTCTGTATATAGATACAACCACAGATGAACTTGATTAGAAAAGTTTCAGTCAGAGGCACCTGGGTGACTCAGCTGGTTAAGCATCAGACTCCTGATTTTGGCTCAGGCCATGATTTCATAGTTAGGAAGATCAAGCCCAGCGTTGAACTCTGTGTTGACAGTGTGGTGCCTGCTTGGGATTCTCTCTCTCCCTCTCTCTCTGCCCTTTCCCTGCTCACACATGTGCTCTATCTCTCAAAATAAGTAAATAAACACTAAAAAAAAAAGTTTCAGTCAATCCTTAAGCAGTGAAGTGCAAATTGCAATGGGATATAGACAGCTTAGGTGATATAAAAATGGAAATTGTTAAATTGTTTTTAATTTGTTAAAGAATTAAAAATTAAGAGGACTTAATAAATATTGATGGATGATAAGACTGAATATTATAAAAGTTAATTCTCCTCAATTGATCTATACATTTAATGAAATCAGAATAAAATTCTTATTAAGTTTTGTATCTTGTGTAGAAATTTAGGAAAATCAATGTACAATTTCTAGGGAGATAAAAAGGAACCAGAAGAGTCATGATGAACTTGAAAAAGCTGGATAATTTACACTATTAGACACTTAATAAAACAATAAGGAATGAGACAGTATATATTGGAACAAGATTGTGTCATCAAACAATGGAGAAAAATAGAATTCCAAAACATATTCAGATTTTTATTTATAATGAAGGTGATGAAGTGGCATAGAAAGAAAGGGATGAACTTTTCAATAAATGGTGGTGGGTCAATTGAATATCCATATGGAAAAAGAAAAAAAAATTGCCCTTACTTCATACCATTCATAGAAAATCAATTCCAGATGTGTTGTAGATCTAAATATGAAATGTAAAACAATAAAGCTTTTAGTAAATACCGAGAAGAATATCTTCATGACTTTGAAATACTCAGAATTTCTTAACTAGTACTCAAACTACATTAAGCATGAGAGAAATTGATCAATAAGATTGTAATGGGACCCAATCCTGTATTTATTTTGCTAAAATAAGTGTCCCCTGTTCTGAAGAAACATTATGTGGAATCCCATGTATGTAGATCACCGGCTTCAAATCACCTTTAACAGTGGTGCTGGTTGTGGACATGCAAGCAGAAAGGCAAATCCATTCTCATAATCCATGTTTATTTCTATGACAATGAACTGCTGATTCTTCCAAGATGGAAGGACTCAAATGGTCAATTTGCAACCAACTAGCCAATTTGCCCCCTTAAGGAATAGTGACATATTTGTAATTCAGTACTAGTCTCTGTTCCTGGAAGGTTGGATTATTTGGTAGCAATGGTAACTAGGTCAGCCTTGGAAAGTGGAAGCCCATGTCATGGAACCTATGTGTAGCTACCATCTCTGCCATCATGGATACTTCCATTGTGTACCCTAGTTCCAGGATTGGAGAAGTTGATGGCAAGGACTGGCTGGTCAACTTGCATTTTATTGGTGGGGGGCTATATCCTTATTTAGTGCCTATTCATGCCTTCTAGTATGCATATGCATGCTATACAGATTCTTCATTCTTTGTTACCATTCTCCTATGTCCATTTATATGCCTTTACTCCACACTTCCTATTTCTCCATTTAAAAATTTTTAATTTTATTTTCTTCCAGGTTTTTAACTAGCCCTCAATACTATTTAGCACCACCCATGAGTCTATACATATATTTCAATCTTTGGATACTTCTTCCACACATTCACAATAGGATGGCAAGGGCATGACCTGAAGTTCTTCCTTGTGGGAGAATTATTCTTCACTAATCTCTTTCATGGCCACTCTTGAATGGGCCTGTACTTTAGTTACTATCAAAGTTACTCTCAATTTTCAAGTCAATCATCTGTCAGCCAAACTTACTTATTTTTGTTCCCTCCTCTTTTAGTTAGTTGTAAGAGACTCCACACATAGCTACAGTGTAAGCGGAGGGAGGGACAGACCTGGGATCCTTGGATACCTGCTCATGCTGCTTGCTTGGCCCTCTTCTCCTACTTGTGCTTGATCACAGATAAACAACTTCCATTCACAATGACTTATGTCTTGGCCCCTCAACTCTATGGAATGATGATTCTGATGTGATTCACTTCACAATCACCATTTAATGACAGGGAAGAGAGAGTAAGAGCAAACTTGCCCCTAATTAAAAACCATTGTTCTAGAGCAGCAATGATAATCAGCAATAGCTCTTTGGCCCATTTTTCTTATTGCTATACTTTCCTTACAATACTTGATTCCTTCTCTTCCACCAGTGACATTCTCCTAGTTCACTAAAGGTGAACATTTCAATAATTGGGCCAATCGCTTCTCGGCCTTTTGGCTAAGATCAAGTGTAGTATCTGTTCTTATCAGTTCAATAATTGGGCCATGACTTTGTACTTGGAGTTGTCTGTGCTCCACCTATCACCAGAAAGGGAGTCTTCATGGCCAATTAAACAGTAGTGATCCATTGCTGAAACCCCATTTTATGTCCTGTTTCCTTGGTACCAACTCCCACTGGATGTCTGGAAATAGGCACTGAGACAAGATGTTTATTAGGGATCAATATCTGTTAAGGGGAGGAAAAAGAAATATGATTGGGAAGAGGGACTAAACTATAATGCAGGTCTGACATAACCTCAGCAAACCATGGGAGAGTGGGATCTGGAGTGAGTACTGCCCTTCATACTGTCTATTATTGAAACCAAAAGGCCAGGTTTTTATACTCCAAACCTTAGCAGATGGAAGCTTCCTAGGAAAGTATGTGAGCTCTGTAAAAAGTGGTTCCCTGCAACCAAGGCAGACCCTGAAGGTACTGAGAGCTGAAGGCTGTCTGCTGACCATACTCCCAGCAGCTGTTCAGCACGTCCTTTCTTGAAGAATATCTAGATGGCACACCTCCATATTAACTATATATATTTTTTCACACAGTGGAAAGCTAGCTATACAAGAGTACAATGAATAAGCAATTGCTATGTGAAACCACATGGATCTTGTAAGTATAACATTGAGTGAAGGAGACCAGACCTTTCTGCAAAAAGGAAGACTCCATACAGAATAAGCCTTAATAGTCTACAGCCATACCACCCTGAACGTGCCCGATCTTGTCAGAATAAGTCTTAATATATGCATTTCAAAAGCAGCAAAACCAACAGACATTACTGAATGTGAATTTAGTATTTATCTTCAAATGGTGAAATCCTAGAGGTTATATGAGATCTTTTGGTGCACTGTTTCTGTTCTATTTCTTTATCTGGGTGCAGGTTATACAGCTAAATTCTCTTAATGACTACACATTTTTCTCAGCATATATAAAACTTAAAAAAAGCTTAGAGGAAGTATTAAAATATGGCTATTAAGTACATGATAGAAATAGTATAGTAATTATGAATTACTTAAAAGTCTTATTCAGTGTTGTAAAATTTCATGATGAGAATCATGGTACATCATTTAAGATTCAGTCATAAATTATAAAGGCCACAAACAATGGCTTAAATAAGTGAAAACTATTTCAATCTCCTGCACAAAAAAGTTCAGAGGTGCCATATTAGTTCTGGTCCCCAGAGTCATCAGGGATGCAGCTCATTCTAAGTGATTATTTTCCCCTCCTACAGTAGGGACTTCTCCTCAGGCACATGATAATGGATAAAATTGTAATAATAATATCCTATTTTAGGCAATAAGACCTGGGAAGAAATAAAGAGAAAGGAAAAAAGGGCATGAGTCAAATGTAATTTAAAGAAAGTTCCAAGAAACTGCCACAAGACTACAGCCATGCCTTAGAGATATTGTGGGTTCAGTTCCAGATGACTGTAATAAAGCAAATATCACAATGAAGGGAGCCAAATGCGTTTTTTGGTTTCCCAATGCATATAAAAGTTATATTTACATTATACTCTAGTCTATTAAGTGTGCAATGGCCTTATCCCTAAAAAACAACATATATTACTTAATTAGAAATACTTTATTGCTTAAAAAATGGTAAACACGATCTGAGCTTTCAGCAAGTCATACATAATCTTTTTGCTGGTAGAGGGTCTTGCCTCGATGTGGATGGCTGCTAACTGAATTGGTGGTGGTTGCTGAAGGCTGAGGAGGTTGTGGCAACTTCTTAAAATAAGACCACAATGAATTTTGCCCCATGGATTGACTTCTTCTTTCACAAAAGACTTCTTTCTCGGTAGCATGCAGCGCTGTCATATAGTATTTTACCCACAGTAAACTTCATTCAAAATTGGAGCCAATCATCTCAAACTCTGCTGCTGCTTCATCAACCAAGTTTATGTAATATTCTAAATCCTTTGTTGCCATTTCAACAGTTTTCACAGAACCTTCACCAGGAGTATATCCCATCCCAAAAACTACATTCTTTGCTCATCCATAAAACAACATGAGATTTTTTTTCAAAGATTATAGCAACTCAGTGCCATCCTTTGGCTCCACCTCTAAGTCACCTTCTCTTGCTGTTTCTACCACATCTGTGTTTCTTTCTGCATCGAAGTCTTAAACCCCATGAAGCCATCCATGAGGATTAGAATTAACTTTTTCTAAATTTTGGAATATCAAAATATCATGTCGATCTTTTGACCTCTCCCCACATGAATCACAAATGTTTTTAATGGCACCTACAATGGTGAATCCTTTCCTGAAGGTTTTCAATGTACTTTATCCAAATCTATCAAAGGAATCACTCTTTATGGCACCCACAGTTTAAAAAAATGTATTTCTTACATAAAAAGACTTAGAAGTTGAAATTACTCTCTGATTCATGGACTACAGAATGGATATTTTTTAGCAGGCATGAAAAAAACATTAATCTCTGCACATCTGCATCAGAGCTCTTCGAGGACCAGATGCATTGTCCATGAGTGGTAATACTTTGGAAGGAATCTTTTTTCTGAGCAGTAGTTCCCAATGGTGAGCTTAAAATATTTAGTAAAACATGTTGCAAACTAAGTGCTGTCATCCAGGCTTTGTTGTTCCATTTATACAGCACAGACAGAGTAGAGTTCACACAGTTCTTAAGGGCTCTTAGATTTTCAACATGATAAATGAGCACTGGCTTTAATTTAAAGTCATCAGCTGCATTAGACCCTACCAGGAATCAGCTTGTCCTTTGAAGCTTTGAATCCAGCATTGACTTCTTCTCTCTAGTTAGGGAAGTCCTAGATGGCATCTTCTTCCAATAGAAAGATGTCTTGTCTATATCAAAAGTCTGTTTGGTGTAGCCACCTTCATTAATTACCTTAGCTAGGTCTTCTAAATAACTTACTGTAGCTTCTACATCAGCACTTGCTGCTTCATCTTGCACTTTTATGTTATGGAGATTGCTTCTTTCATTAAACTTAATGAACTAACCTCTGCCAACTTCAAACTTTACTCTGTAGCTTCCCTTAGCCCTCACAGAATTGAAGAGGGTTAGGGCTTTGCTTAGGATTAGGTTTTGGCTTCAGGGAATGATGTGATTGGCTTGATTTTCTATCTGGATCACTCAAACTTTTTCCATGTCAGCAATAAGGCTGTTTTTCTTTCTTATCATTTGTGTGTTCACAGAGGTAGCACTTTTAATTTCCTTCAAATACTCTTCCTTTTCATTCGCAACTCACATAATTCTTTGGTGTAAGGGCTCTCTAGCTTTCTGCCTTAAATGACTTTTGACATACCGTCTTCACTAAGCATAATCATTTCTACCTTTTGATTTAGAGTGACAGATGTGTGATTCTTTCTTTTACTTAAACACTTAGAGACCATCTTAGGGTTATTAACTAATTGTTGAGTCTCAGGGAATAGGAAGACTTGAGGAGAGAAGAGATGGTGGAATGGCTAGCTGGTGTAGTAGTCGGGACACATACATTTATGAATTAAGTTTGCCGTCCTATGTAGGTGTGGCTCATGGCACCCCGAGACAATTACAATAGTATATCAAAGATCACTGATCACAGATCACCCTAACAGATATAATAATAAGGAAAAAGTCTGAAATATTAGGAGAATTACCAAATAGTGATACAGAGAACCAAAGTGAGCAAATGCTGTTGGAAAAATGGGGCCAATACACTTGGTCAATGCAGTGTGGCCATAAACCTTCAATTTGTAAAAACCATAACAACTATGACAACAACAACAAAATCCCACAAGAACTGCAAAGCTCAATAAAACAAGGTCTGCCTGTAATTCGATTCATGCCTTTGATCCCAAATTAGTCGTATTTCAATCACGTGGAACAAAGAGGTTTGGGAAGTAAAAGACTTACTTTGAACAGTTAGTACCCATCAAAAAACTGAATTCTTTCACTCTGGAAGGAGAAAACAGCTGTTTTGGTCAGTGATCAATTTCTACAGCACAAGGGAAACAGTAACAATTTTTATGTTCTTGCTTTAAAAATAACAATAGTGACTCTAAAATGTCGCATTCACCCCAAAGAACCTTAGGAAAGAGTTAGAATGAATTATTCTAACATCACTTGGGAAAAAATGATTACCTGAGTGAAAGTGAGGTAATACAACATATAACTAAGTCCAAGGACTGTGTCACTAATAGACTGTTATTACTTTTTAAAAACATTCTGTCACCAGCAGATTGCAAACATTTCTGAGGAGTGTCAAAGATTCAGGAAACACAGAGTAATAGGTAGAGGAAAGTAGATGTTCTCACAGATATTACATTTCATTAGTTTAATCATATTGGAGAGTGCCCAAGAAAGTCTACTTCCGTTATAATTTGTTAAGGTGAAAAAGTCATGTTCACTGAAAATTTCTCCTGATTTAACTCATCCTGAGATAAATATTCTGAAAAGCAGGATAATATTGTACACTTCTCAGTTAAATTATAGCCATATGCATAGCACACATACAAGAAATGTAAATATGTATAATGAAATGTATTTTTGAAATATGTAAGAAACCATTTTTTCCATTTCTATAAAATTATACTTGAGCATCCTCCCCAATCCTCTGCCCTTCTCTTCCTAGAATTGTATCTCCATTTCTTTAGAACTATATTTCTTGAAAATGATGACATTCAACACTATTTCCATATCCTTACCTATCATTTTTTATTTCTGATTTTACAATCTTATATCTTAGGTACCATCAGCTCTCACAAATTCACCATTTACTAATCAGATCTATATGGTATTTATTCAGCCTTTATTTTACAGATTAACTGTATGTTTGATACTATTGACCACTCCTTCTGATCATTTATTCTTAAAATCCTGATCTTCCCTCTAAAAACATCTCATACAATCTTCTCCATTTTACTTAATGGTGACTCCAAAATTTTGGTTACTCAAACTAAAATCCTTGGGAGTCATCCTAGACTGTCAATTTCTCTTACACTCTACTAAGACATGCAGTTTCACCTGGTTCCACCTTGCATTTCATTCTCTCCACTGTCACCACTCTAGTTCATGAACAACATTTCTCACTTGATTTATTGCAGGGGCCTCCAAGTTTGTCTCCCTTCTTCTTTCCTTCATTCTGATACAAAACTTAGCACTCAGAGGGAGTCTTCCAAAACACATATCTCTCCTTAAAACCCTGAATTGGTTCCCAATTTCACCCTAAATATGAATGTACAGTGGTCTACAAAACCCTGCAGCGTCTGCCCCCTATTCCTGTTGCCTCTGTAAACTTGCTGCCAAACACCTTTGCATTTTTTAGTGCCCAACAAGCCTTCCTGCTCCTGTTAAAACATTGTGTTAGATTAGTTCATTAGAAAATCTATTTCAATTGCCAGAAGGGAAACTTACTATCCAAAGATCAGAAAATGCTAGCATGCAAGTGGTCTCCAGAGCAGCCAGAAAAAATCTTTAATGTTCCCAGTACTCTTTCTCTCAACATGCTTTGTTTTTTCACACTGGCTTCATTTTCTCAGGCTGCCTTTCTCTACAGGTAGGAAATATGGCCTCCTGGCAAATACTAGACTCAGACCTTCCCACATTGAGCTCTAATGTGAAACATTCAAGGAAGACCTTTGACTAGTGTTAGGGACTTCATGTTTGTATCTCCCCAGATTTCACATTTAAAAAAGCGTTTCCCAGTGTGATGGTATTTGAATATAGGGCCTTTGGGAGGTAAGTAGGTCATGAGAGTGGAAAGCACATGGTACAACTCATTAGTGCCCTTATAGGATACAAGAGAGAGCTTTCTTTTCTCTGTGTATCCACTGTGTCAAGAAACAAGAAGATGGCAAACCAGGAAGAGAATTCTCACCAAAACCAAATCTGCTGGCATCTTGACTGCTGGCACCACAGTTTCTAGAAATGGAAGAAGTAAATTTTTTGTTTAAGTCACCCAGTCCATGGTAATTTGTTAGAGCTCTCCAAGCAGGCCTAAAAACTAACTTGGCTTGAAGCAAAGAAAGAGACTGAACTCAGAAAAAAGCAAATTCTTATATTCAAATCCCATCTCTGTTACTTATTAATCATGTGACTTTGGTAAGTTATTTAATTTTTCTGGACCTTATAATTCCCTGTAGTAAAGTGTGGATACTATTAGTGCCTATCCAATACAAATGTCATGAGATAATTGAATATAAGTAAAGTGCTTAAAAATGCTATCAATCAGCTGTGCTCAGGATAAGCAAGATTTTCCACATCTATAGATTGTAGGTTTTAAGTGAAAAAGGAGCATTTCCCCAAAATTAAAGGAGTTTCTATGCTCCAAAATTAGGAATACAAGTTAGAGAAAAAATATTGACAGCTTTGAGAAAAAGGTTCAACATGATAAATTAATAATATATCACCACTGATGTCCTTATATATCACATAACCATGGTCTAGCACAAATTATATATTGTGATTTTTTTAATTTTTAAAGATTAACAGGAGAAAACTGATTTGCTCTATTGATAGTAATAATACTTGCTGCAAAATCTTGACTTTATATGGGAATCACCTGAAAACACTAAAGGCTAAGTATATGTCTGTGCAAGGAAAACATTACTCATGTGAGCACATTAACAGATGTCAGTAGTGTCTTGGAAAGCCTAAATCTATGCAGATAGATCACTTAACAAATGACTGCTCAAATACTTAAATTATGCCAGCATAGCACAAAAGAAAGGGATTGGTGATTATTTCATTGTCAGAATTTATAGTTAGCTGATTGAAATGATTCAGAAGCTCCTGTTTTGCCAGCAGTACAAGTATACTGTACTATGTTAAAATAAGGTGCAATACTAGGAATAATGTTGGGACTCATGAAGCTCTGCCATTTGCCAAAAATGTATCACTGTCATGTTAGAATTCAAATGTTTATTGCTTTTACATTGTGCCTATTATATAATAGTTTGTTAAAATCAAGAAGATGTGGTATATATACACAATGGAGTACTACATGGCAATGAGAAAAAATGAAATCTGGCCATTTGTAGGAAAGTGGATGGACCTCGAGGGTGTCATGCTAAGTGAAATAAGTCAGGCAGAGAAGGATAGATACCATATGTTTGCACTCATAGGTCTAACAGGAGAACAGGAGAAACCTAATGGAGGACCAGGGGGAGGGGAAGAGGGAAAGAGAGTTGGGGAGAGAGAGGGACTCAACACTTGAAAGACTATTGAATGCTGAAAACTAACTGAGGGTTGAAGGGGAAGCGGGAGGGGGGAAAAGGGTGGTGGTGATAGAGGAAGAGCACTGGGTGTTGTATGGAAATCAATTTGACAATAAAATATTGTTTTAAAAAGTTTGTTAAAATATATGATTAGTTTAATTTGTTTCTCCTTGTGATTCCAACATAAACAGCTTATCAACAAGGGCCTCTACCTGGTTTTAAGTAGAAGTAGCCGGATACCAGCAAGACATTTGACCCAAATACTGTGCATGGAATTGGGATCTCAGAATACCCTCCAAGATGTCAGATTTGATATTATGTTTGAAAAGAACATAAAGATTTCAGATTATTACATAGTTCATAAAGGCCATTATGGCTTTATGAGACCCCCTTAAATTGAATACAGAAAATAAACACAGGAAAAGTAAGATGATTTGAAAACATATGCTAGAATAAGCTATTTTCAGACATGACAAAAATGAATTCTGGTTATCTTCAGCAACAGTGTTCTGTTTGTGTGTGTATAGTACACGTGTGAATGTGCTTTCACATCTGCATAAATATATATTAACACTCTCAGAGATGTTGGTGGCTCCCACTGAACTAGCAATAAATATCAGGATGTCAACTCCTTGTGACTCACTCTACATATTTTCAAGATGGATGCAATGACATATCCACTCTGTGAAATAGAATTAGTTTTAATACGAAAATTAGAAGCTTAATAATAATAATATTTTGTATTCATTTTTCACTGGATATTTTCAATATGTCTAATTTAAACAATAACACATATTAACTAGATTATATAATAGTTCTATTTCTATAGTAACTTAACTCATTATTTCCTCTGTTAGACAGTAAGCTTCATTAGAATGAAAGTCAATGTTGATTTTGTTCCCTTTTCACCAAAGATTCATACACTGTCCAATTCAATAAATATCTGCTCACTGAATAACCCTCTATGATATTGTCAATTAATTAATGATTCTAAAATAAAAGTAGCCTCCTCATGGGCCCATGGTTTTAAGTAATGGATCTGGGATTAAAAGTCAGATAAAACTGAATACAAAATTAATGTGTCTTTTTCCCCTACATAACTGAAAATGCATATGGTATTAAAATATATAAAAATTTAACAATTTTACCATTTTAAAGTGTACAATTCCATGACTTTTAATATATTCACAATGGTGAGAAACGATCACCACTCTCTAGTTCCAGGATACTTCATCATGTGACAAGGACACCCCATTCCCATTAAGCAGTCACTCCCAATACAATCCTCCCCCAAACCCCTGATACTAATCTGTTTGTTTTCTCTATGAATTTATCAACTCTGGCTTTTTTTTTCACTCAGCCTACTTACAATGTTGATCCAACTTGCAGCATTTATCTGTATTTCATTTATTTTAATGGCTGAGATAACATCACAGCATAGATGTACCACATTTTGTTTACCCATTTAGCAGTTGATGGACGTGGGTTATTTCTACATTTAAGTTATTATAAATAGTGCTGTGACATACATTCATGTACAAGTTTTGTTTGAACAGCAGCAGAACTCTTTAGGGTATATACCAAGAAGAGAATTCCTGCCGAGTCCTGTGGTATTGACGTATAATGTATTGTAAGTTCTAGTGATCTACCATACAACAGAGTACCTGTATTTACTAGTAATGTATTATGCCCTTTAAAATACATGAGGAAAATAGATGTCATGCTAAGTGTGTTTTTTTCAACAAACAAACAAAACAATACACACACACAAAAGAATACAAGGAAAGGTGACAGATATGTTATTTATCTTGATTATAGTAAATGGTATTAAGGATGTCTGCATATATCCAAAGTCATTAAGATATAAACATTAAATGTATCCAATTTGGTATATCAGTTATACCTCAAAAAAGCATTAAACAACACTAGTGACGATGTGTGTGTGGGATGCAGAAATGAAAAATTTCAGATATGAGGAAAAGTATGCATATGAACTAAGATAAGTAGGAGTAAAGGAACATGATTTTAAGAAAGAATATTAGACATTTTTCCAAAAAGGACTTACAGATACATACAGACTTACATACAATAGGTGTATGAAAAGATACTCATTATCACTAACCATAAGGGAAATGCAAATCAAAACTGGGAGAAATCACCTCACATTTGTTAGGATGGCAATTATCAAAAAGACAATAGATAATAAGTGTCAGGGTGTGGGGAAATGAGAATTCTTGTACACTGAGTTAGGAATATAGTATAGCCATTAGGGAGAACAGTATAGGGTTTCCTTGAAAAAATTAAAAACAGAACAGTCATATGACCCATCAATCCCACTTCTGGTATATATCAAAAAATATAAAATTAATATCTTAAAGAGATATATGCACATCCACATTCATTGCATCCAATATTATTCACAATATTGCATGCAAAACATGCAAAAACCCAAGTGTCCAGCAGATGAATGGGTAAAGAAAATGTGGTATATATATATAATGAAAAATTATTTAGCCATATATAAAAGAGTAAATCCTGCTGTTTACAACAACATGGATGAACCTGGAGGATATTATGCCAGATGAAATAAACCAAACACAGAAAGCAAAGTACTGTACAATCTCCCTTACATGTGGAATATAAAGTCAAACTCACATAAGCAGAGAGTAGAGTGGTCACTGCGAGGGGCTGGGAAGTGGTGGGGGTGGGGGAATAGGCAGATGTTGGTCAAAAGGTACAAACTTTTAGTTATAAGATGCATAAGATCTAAAGATCTAATGAACAGCTGGTGACTTAGTCAATAATACCGCCTTGTATACCTGAAATTTGCTAAGAGAATAGATCTTAAATGTTCTTAACCACAGACAAAAAATGTCAATAATGTGAGGTGATGGCTGTGTTAGTTAGCTTGATTATGGGAATCATTTTGCAGGATGTATGTATATCAAATCATCATATTATACACCTTAAATACATGCAATTTTATTTGGCAACTGTACATCAATAAAACGGGAAAAATAAATAAATGGCTTGATTAATTAAAAATATTAAAAGTGAATCTGACTAAAGTAAGGGGTCAGGAAAAAAATTATGTAAGGAGTATGCTTGAACTAAACATAAGTGAAGTGATGGGGTTGAAAGAAGAATTTTCTGAGCAGAGTCTACAACTCATGCACAAACCTTGTGTAAGGATCTGAGGAAGTAACAGGAGGCCAGTACATCTCAAGTTTAGAGAAAAAGTTGGGGTTACTAGCAGATGTGGAAGGATATGCAGAGACTAGGCATATCATAGAGAATATGCTTGAGGCACAGCCTCATTTGAGATATTTACTCTTTATCCAATGAGCAATGATGGTTTTTGAAAGTTATGAAGTGTGTAATGGAGAGTAAAATAAACTTTGAGATTTTTAGCGGTTATTCTGGTGGTAACCTGTAAGACAGAATATAAGTAGATGAACATGGATGCAGTGAAATTAGTTAAAAGTTTATTATATTATGAATAATGACTTGTGTCTGTCTGTACTTGCACCATCACAGCAGTGATGCAGGAAAACAAAATATGCACTATTTGGTGATGACCTGCAAATGGAGACTGAAGGGGAAATAAGGGGATCATCCAAGTAAAGATGCAGAATTAAGAGTGGAATCTATTACACTTCAGGAAAAAAGGATATAAAAAGTAGGAGGTCTTGAAAATACAGATATTGACTGAAACCAAAGGTTTGACTAAGGCTGTGGAGAAAATATGCACCAAGGGGGTCTTAAACAAACTTATTTTTACATTTTTTTTCCTGTCATCTTCAATGTCTTTTCATAAGTGTTCCACAGTTTTCAGAGTATAGATCTTTTACCTCTGTGGTTAGGTTTATTCCTAGGTATCTTATAGGTTTGGGTGCAACAAACTTTTGCTTTTAATATTTAATTACCAGTTAGAAGAAAATCAACTACCAACTGTGGTTGACAAAGAATTACCAGACGTTTAGGACTAAACCTACCAGAAAAGTGCAGCATAATGAAAGCTTATGGATGGATGGAATACTCAAATCCATTGAGAATTACATTAGATCAATTTTGAAATCAGTCCTTTGGATTCAGCAACATAGAGAGGGTTGTTAGTGTCAGGGAGAGCTACTTTAGGAGTAGTAGATTGAGAAACAAGTGAAGGAAGAAAAAACATGAGAAGAGTTTTTTAAAAGTATGGCTGTGAAGGGGAAATGCAATTCAATGTTTTAGAAAGAAAAGGTCGTATTGGTGAAAAGGATTCAATTGAGAGGGCACTGATATTTGGAGAAGATACATCTAAAGCAGACTAGAGAGATTATATAGGAGAAGAAAGTAATGTATGCATAAAAGTAAAACATGCTATGACGGGTAAGACTTCAGTAGTTTTGCAGTTTTGTTGTGATGACTAGTGAATGACAGCTTCAATTTTTTCTAGAAAGTAGAATGAAAGATTATTTGAAAGGTGCGGGGAAAGGTAAAGATTTGCAAAGAAGGAGAGATCCTCAGGTGTGTCTCAATCTCTAGGAAATCTCTGGAAGTAGGTGAGGCAAACTTGACTCTGTAATCTGACCCAATAGAATCATACTGGCATGGAATTTTCCCATTTTCCATAAATATGTTGGCCTAGAAAGTTCAAATAAATAATCTTAATCTTTGGCTGATTAACTATAAAACTAAACACCTTCCTTAGAAATAAACTAGTATTAAATTTATACTATGTTATTCTTAAAGTCTGAGTGGGAGGACTTTTTTTTAAATTTTTTAGAAGACCTAAGAAATAGAGATGGAGAAAATCATATTTAGTTCTCATTATATAGTAAAAATATGTAGTTAAAATGGCTACTTATCTCTAAGAAATTAAATTTCTTTATTAATAATATGCCAATATTACAGTAAAACTTGGCTAACAGAGAAAAGAGTTTTGAAGCCAATAAAACAAAAACTACAATTAAGCTCAAATTTAAAAAAGAGATGAGTACATGAAAAGGCCAGCCAAATAAACAGAAACAAAATGTCATGAATTACCTATTCTACTGTCACCTTTTATAATAGGTTTTTCATGTTGTAACTCAAAGTTCAATATAATAATCTCATCTGGAGGGAAAACAGAGAAATTTCTTCTATAAGTGCAATATCCATGTTAATTTATAAAATCTTTTATAACACTAATATCTCTTAGTGTTTAAGATGTGTTTTAAAAAGTACTGAACTATTTATTTCTGTGAAAGGGATTTCCTTTTTATTATTTATTTATTTATTTATTTATTTATTTATTTATACTTTTTATTTTTAGAGAGAGCAGGGGAGAGGAGTAGAGAGAGAGACAGAGAATCTTAAGCAGTATCTGCATGGAGCCCAATGCAGGGCTTCGTCCCATGACTGTGGGATCATGACCTGAGTGGAAATCAAGAATTGGATGTTTAACCAACTGAGCAATCCAAGTGCTTCAGGCAGAGATTTCTTAATATTAACATAATATCATGGTAATATATTTTCCTCAAATTATCTAAAATGGTGTATTGATATATTTTGTGTTTAAAGATTGGCAAGAAAAGAATTCCTATACATAAAATCAAGACTCTCGTCAGTGAACTAATAACCTGTACCTAGGATGTTTTTGGAACCAGTTATTCCAGTGTCATATACCCCATTCCATAGCACACAACTGAGTATAACAGTATTCTGTGAGGTTTTCCTTTCTTCTTGGAAATGGATTTATATACATCATCATTCAATTAATGCAACATGGATAGCATTCACTATATACTACACATTGGGTTGAATATTATGCAGAGTAAAATTAGACATAGTTCTTGTCTTCAAAATTTCACATCCTAATATATTAAAACTATATATGTGGGTCCATTGTGCTCATATTATACATAGAGAAGAGCCTCAATGCTCAACTCGAATTCCTTAGTCATCTTCAAGGTGCCTAATGTTCATTAAGATAATTATGTCAAGAGTTATGACTTCACAGTGTAAATAAGAAAGTTGTGAGATTAAGAAATTACCAAAGAGAAAAATGCCGGTAGGGAAAGATCCAGGATTAGAAAACAGGTTTTAAGATTCCATAATCTATGGATGACCGATTATCAACACAATCAGCTGCCTATGTACAAGGATACAAAAACTTCCGTCAGTATCTCTCCTCCATTCCTCTTTAAACAAATCTTACTCCTTGTCAGGACTCCTCACCTAAAACCACACCAATTCCAAATCTCAGCCAGGCTTCCTATTATCACACTGTACTTGATCCGGGCTGGGAGCACAGTCAGCTGCATGTAATTTTTCATAAAACAAATTCAGTTTAGTATAGTGTTTCAGGAACCTGAAGACCCCAGGGCCAGCTTTGGTCTAGTGGCTATTCTCATTACCACAGCAAAGTATGATCACAAAAGGCCAGTAAATCTTATAAAGCATTTAAAAGAATAATAGACTGCCCCCCTCTGCCACATAGATATAACCCTAAAATCCTCTATCTCCACTTGTAGCCATGGAGATCACAAAACAGAAGTAGGATTGAATTTGCCTTGGACAGTCTGTTTACACAAGGCAAATTTATTCAAGACCCGGAACTTCTTTTGGCACATGACTGAGATTCTGAAATATTTCCCCTGCGCTCTGATCATGTACAACACTTCACACATGGATGATCATACGATCACAGAAAGAACCAGATCTCTCAGAAACCCCTGGAATGCCTAAAACCCTGTATGTGTATACATGATAAATCCAGAGAATCTAAAGAGAAGGTCCCTTAATGCAGACTAGTAAATCTATATGAGGCTCAGTGAAATGTTTTGTCAAGATTTTTCCTATGCATTTTCCCCTGATCCTTTCTATAGCAAAACATAAAACCCAAGAATATTAATATCTGGGCAAAATATCTCCAATGTAGGTGTAAAGTTGATATGGTAGGAAAGGTAAAGAAAGAGAGAGAATGGAGAACATATGCTTAGCCCAAGCAGCATTTGCTTTCCCAAAACATGTTTTTGATATGATTCTTTGTACAGCTTGAAACATAATTCTGCAAGCTTTCTAATATCCATAAGATAAAACTTCTAATTGAGATAAAGCATAATAATATCTAGGAAAAGCATCATGGTGCTATTGTTTTGACAGTGCATTTGCTTAAACATTCTTTGTGCCCAAATGGGAATTTGATGTCCTCTCAGGTTTTCTGAAAGGTAGACTAATTAAAAGCATATATTAATTCAAGCCATATTACATATAAAATGTCCCAAATCTGTCTCTCAGCCCTGAAGGAGCACAATAAATTTAATCCTGTCTGCATCCGTGGGTGTGTTGTTTTGTAGTTATTCTGTAAATCTAAGAGGCAGTCTGCGGCTCATCTGTAATAGTAAATACCTCATTCACAAGGTTTTGCATTATGCATAGTTTGTCTCCTGAAGGCATTTCACACAACAGGAGCCATCTCTAATGAAAATACTTAATTCCTTAAACTACAACAGTTCATAATAGTATGGGGAATTTTAACTATATAAGCTATAAAAATCTTAACAAATTGCCAGTAGCTACACCCTCACCAACGCATTCATTTCTTTACTTTCCAGGGCCAACTTGGTTAATCTAACCATTTAGATCAAAATATTGTACAGTAGCTGATGGATGACATTTTCCATTAAAGATGTTATGGGAAATAAGAAATAATTAGGTGCTATTCCATTAATCATAGTAGCTGGTATAAAATATTAGTACATCTGACCAAGAACTGTTTACCTAAGAATGAACTTAATTATAAAGGATAACTTTATTTGTGCATGAAATTTTGCTCCTCAAAATGATAAGTACACGTCACAATATCTAAGAAGGCTAAAACTGACCAAATGCAGATGAAGTCAGGAAAACAAATACTACTTTTGGGTGAGACTAAAAGAGTATGTATTGTTGAATGTCAGAAATATATACAACCAGTTTCCATAATGGTGAGTTTATGGGTCTTTCTTTTGTCAAAAGAACACTGCATGGCAATTTCGTCTTCTCTTGGAATTGTAAACACTGGTATTATTACTGAGAACACTGCTACCCAGTCTTGCTATTATAAACCCTGGATATAAATTCTGCTCTGGAATTTTGTTAAGCTTTCTGAAATTTGATCTGATTCCCTTCCATGACCAGTTTTCAGCATGTTTACCATCTGAATTTTAATCTTGTTAATGATCTAGTTTCCTTATTCCAGATTCTGCCCGAACTTTCCTCTTTGGCATATCTAGTTTGCCTCAACCTGTTATTCATGACCAGGGGCAGTATTCCTTTCCAGGGACATGTGACAATGTCTGGATATACTTTTGATCACTACAACAGGGAGGATGCCACCTGCATCTAGTGAGTGGAGGCCAAGGATGCTATTAAGTAGGCCAAAATGCACAGGATAACCTCCCACATCAAAGAATTGTTCTGAATAAAAAAAGGCAATAATGCTGAGGTTGAGAAATCCTGATCTAGAAACAAATTTCCCCATAACCATGCCAAAATGGCTGCCAATTATGAGCAGGTCTATAATAAGAATATAAAAAAGAAGAAATGGATAATGTACATTCTACTATATTTTTTAAACCCAGTATACTGTGGGAGGTCAAACTTGGGGGAGGAGTCAGGAGAAACTGAAACTCAGAATCCAAAGCAGGCTCCAGGCTCTGAGCTGTCATCACAGAGACTGCTGTAGCACTTGAACTTATGAACCATGAGATCATGGCCTGGGCCGAAGTCAGTCTTTCAACCAACTGAGCCACCCAGGTGCTATGAGTTTCAAACTTACATATTCACTGTCTCTTGACATCATGCCTTTCTACCAATTTTAGTGGGAAGTCGAAGAAATACATATTTTTTAGCACCATGTTAAGTCAGAAGGTTCATTTTAAAAGTGAACTTAAGGATATAGGGTACCTTCGTGGCTCAGATGGTTAAGTGTCCACCTTTGGCTCAGGTCATGATCTCAAGGTTCATGGGTTCAAGCCCTACGTGGGGCCCTGTGTTGACAGCTCACAGCCTGGAGCCTGCTTCAGATTCTGTGTCTCCTTCTCTCTCTGCCCCTCCCCTGCTCATGCTCTCCCTCTTTCTTAAAAATAAACATTAAAATATTTTTAATTAAAAAATAAGTAAAAGTAAACTTAAGGATAAAGAGGAATGTAACATCAAGTTAAAATACTATTGCACTACCATTTTTTAAAATATCATCACTGATATGTATTTAATCCATTTTTTTTGTGTCACCATAAATTATATTGTTGAATGCAACATATATATATATATATATGATCAAAGTATTGTACATTTATCTTTTTAATGGATATCAGATCTCTCCCCCCAAAATCTGTACCATATCCCATTTAATTCTATAGTGTAGAAATACACTTTTTCTCCATATTCCCACCAGTCATAAGTGTATCAATACATAATACTTCACATTACTATTACATGAAAACCATACTTAGTTATATCTATTGAATTTCAATGATAAATTGCTAAGAAATATTCCAAACATACATAGCATGTGATCCATTTATTTAAAATAAATACAAGGCACATATGGATATATACAGGGATGTAATTACCTAAGTATAAAGTTATAGGAGAATACATACCAACTTACTGAAATCAGTTCATGAAGTAATGAGGGAAGAAAAGAAAAGTAGGCAGTGTGGGGGGTGGTGTCCTTAGTGTTTTTAGAAATAACTAAGCAAATGCCAATAAAGTGCTAAAAATTTCAGTAAAAATAGATTGGTTAAAATTCCAACAGAAAACTGAATGAAACATTTGTAGAAATATCTAGAATTATTTTGGAATTCTCTTCTTAGTTAGACCCACTGGTTAAATATTGTTACATATTCCTTAGGAAAGAGAAATAGGAGGTTGCTACCAGAAGTCACATTCTGCCCTATATTTTTAGCTTTATATTAGTATCTGTTGTGCTGTGGAGTGTTATTATTAAAATATGTACCATAAAAAACATCCAGCTGCAATTTTGTAGTCTTAGCCCACAGAGATCACACAAATGTGTCTCGGCTTTTTTAATCCATTATTCTTAGTAGGATTCATATGTGCACACAAATATAAGGAGAGATCAAAGGGCTCTCTAGACAACTCTGTTTCGGAACTCTGAATTAAACAAAACTAAATAGAAGGCTTTACTTTAGAGCTCTAATAGGCAGTGTGTAATAAAACCCCCTGAGGGAAAAAATATGGAAACCTCTTAGCCCTCTTTTGAAGAAGCAGATATATGGAGACGGGTCTTGTGCTGACATAGCAAGATATTCAAGGTTTAGAACCAAACTATCAGAGCACTGAGATTGTGCCTTCCTGAGAAGCAGTACTATTGCCTTATAGTCTGGCAGGAGTTGTCTCTGGGTACGGATAAGGTTAGGGACATAACGGGTAGTGAGTTTACTGTTCTGGCTCCTCTGACCTGCCAAAAGCTTCAGTCCATCTGGGCTGCTAAGACCAGTGACCTAGATGTACCAACTGGAAGAATTAAGGGAGTCAACAGTGATTTGCTTCTTCACTGCAGCTTTCTCCTAATATTTACTTTTTTCTTCTTACTAGTTGTTTCTGGAGCAAACCAAAAGAAAGACAACAGGTTTGGGCCCCCAGCAGGCATGTCTCATAGATTTTAGTATGCTATAGTGGGTCACAAATGTCCAGAAAAGGTATACACCACCTTACACAAGTTTTAAAAATTTTATTTGTTTTGAGAGAAAGAGAGAGAGAGAGAGAGAGAGAGAGAGAGAGAGAGAGAGAAAGCACACATGCAAGAGGAGAGCGAGGGAGAAAGCACGCAAGAGAGAGGGAGCAAGGGAGAAAGAAAATACCAACCAGGCTCCGCACTGTCAGCATGGAAGCCTGTCCCAGGGTTCGACCTCACAAACCATGAGATCATGACCTGAGCGGAGATCAAGAGCCCCACGCTTCAGTGCCTGAGCCATCCAAGTGCCCCGGCTTACACAATATTTAACTATTGAATTTGTTATAGCAGCCGTGCATTTTAAGGGCAAGCAATCATAGAGCATATTTTATAAAATAATGCCCAAATATAGTCAAGTAATGTATAAGGGGACTGCAGTAGCCCAGGAGACCAATAGGAAAGCAGTTTCGGGGTATCTGAGTAGCTCAGCCATTTGAACTTGCCACTCTTGATTGCAGCTCAGGTCATGATCTCATGGTTTATGACATCGAGCTGAGTCAGGCTATGCACTAACAGTGCAGAGCCTGCTTGGGTTCTCTCTCTCCCTCTCTTCTGCCCCTCTCCCCGCCACACTCTCTCTCTCTCTCTCTCTCAAAATAAATAAAGAAAATAAAACAAAGTTTATGTGACTAGAAAAACATTTGGGAGATAATATTCATAGGACATACTAACTATTAACAGAAAGGGAGAGGCAGGAATAGAAATTATACGTTTGGTTTGGAAAGTACAAGGGCAGTATGCTAGAGCTTTCTGTTTTAATTTTTAATATATATTATTTATGCAATACTAAAGCATATTTCTCTTCTTTTTTTCCTATTTTGAATGACTTCTTTGACACATTATGATTCTACTTTTGAACTTAGTCCTGATATGGTCAAATGAAGTTGAACATTTTTGCTTACAGGTAGTTAAACATAAATTAAAGCACCACACATATCTATCATGCTTCCTTGTTATCATCATTAATTTTGTGTTATTTGAGGTTAGTCTGTACAGTCAGGTGTCAAGTCTGTCATTCAAATTTAAACATTTATTTCAGGCCTCTTGCCCATATATTAAAGTCATGCTTTTATTCTTTATGAAAAACACCTACCAAAATAAGGGCCATTGTAATAGATTTTAGCACTAGTAAATTAAATTTATGTGGAAGGGTGAAAGTTTGCTAGATATGATGTTGGTGATGGGTTGAAGGTAAGTAGCACACTAGATTTTTCCAGAAGCTATTTATTATACAAAAGACCTTCATGGTTATTAAAACCTGTAGAAAACAAGCTGGTACCTACAGCTATATATTTTTGACCATGAATTTTTACCATGATAAATTTATTTTTATTTTGACCATGATATTCAAAAAAATGGTGTTTAGATCCTCATATTTGTTAACCACTCTAAATATGAGTATAGCAAGGCTGAGTCCTTGACACTGGTGCAGGGTTTTGTTTCTTGGAATGGGAGAACATGCACAGTGGAACTGGAGGTTGCAGCTGGTTAACAAAATCGGTTCTTAAAAACCAATACAATGGAAAACCATCAACAAAATTGAAAAGCAACCTACTGAGTGAGAAAGGATATTTTTAAATATTTTTATTTATATTTGAGAGAGACAGAGAGAGATAGCTTGAGCAGGGGAGGGTCAGAGAAAGAAGGAGTCACAGGATCTGAAGACAGCTGAGCTAGCTGTCAGCACAGAGCCTGATGCGGGGCTCAGACCCACAAACCGTGAGATCATGACCTGAGCCGAAGTCGGACGCTTAACTGACTGAGCCACCCAGGTGCCCTGAAAGGATATTTTTAAATCATATAACCAATAGGGGATTGATATCCAACATATATGAAGAATTTATACAACTCAATAATAACAACAAAAATCCAAATGGGTAAAGGATATGAATAGACATTTCTCCACAGAAAAATGGCCAACAGATGGCCAACAGACACATGAAAAGATGCTCAACATCACTAATCATAAGAGAATACAAATAAAAACCACAATGAGATATTATCTTACACTCGTCAGAATGACTAGTATTAAAAAAGATGAAAAGAAAAAAAAAGAAATCCACAAGTATTGGCAAGGATGTGGAGAAAAGGGAATCTGTGGATTGTTGGTGGAAATGTAAACTGGTGTAGCCACTATGGAAAACAATATGTAGGCTGCTCCCAAAATTAATAATAGAGCTACCATATGATCCAGCAAGGCCACTTCTGGGGTATTTATCCAATGAAAACAAAAACACAAATTCAAAAAATATATACACCCCTATGTTCATTGCAGCATTATTTGCAATAGCCAAGATATGAAAGTCATCTAAATATTCACTGATGGATGAATGGCTAAAGACGATGTGGTATACATACATTCCATGGAATAGTTACTTATCCATAAAAAAGAATGAAATCTTGCCATTTGCAACAACATGGATGGGCCTTGAAAGTATTACTCTAAATGAAGTGATTAGAACAGAAAAAGACAAATACTATATGATTTCACATATACATGACCCCCCCCCCCGCAAAAAGGATAAAAGAAAAAAAAAGGAAAAACCAACAAAACAGGACTCAAAGTTGCAGATAACAGATTGGTGATTTCCAGAAGAAGGGAGATGGCAGGGTGGGAAAAATGGGAGAAGGTGGTCAAGAGGTTAGAAACTTCCAGTAATAAAACAATTAAATCATATGGATGTAATGTACATCTTGGTGTATATAGCCAATAATATTATAGTGTATATTATGATGAGGTAATCTAGACTTCATGTGGTAATTAGCTTGCTGTGTATTCAAATATCAAATCATTATTTGTACCTCCTGAAACTAATATAATGTGATATGTCAATTATATCTCAATCTAAAAAAAATAATGAGGCATCCCCTACAATGTCCTAACTTACAACAGAAACTGTATCCCATGAATAATGATTTTGACTGCTACTGTGGGCAATCAGATCAGAATTCCTGAGAGAAACCATTCTTACTGGGGTTTTCTTGAAGCAGAAGGTACATATGATAGATCACTGATTGCGCTGATGCATTCTGCCTACTAGAGAACAATATTTTGGACGCCAAGAAGACTCAAACTCCTTGTGAGAGATATGCATACGTATACGTTACCAATATCAAACTCAAATCCCTATCGACATAAATCCTTCTCAACATGTGTATCACTGTCATGTTATCAGTCCATTGAATTAATTCATTTGTGTAAGAAGTATTCGTTGAGTGTTCACTGTTTGCCTGGCCTCTTGAAGGATAGACAAAGGTAAGTTCCTGACTTACCTCCTGAGCTTAGTTGATTAGACAAATATTATAAGCTTTAAAAATAAATAAATCTTCAGGTGCCTGAGTGGCTCAGTAAGTTAAGCATCTGACTTTGGCTCAGGTCATGATCTTCAGTTCATGAGTTTGAGCCCCATATCAGGCTCTGTGCCTACAACTCAGAGCCTGCAGCCTGCTTCAGATTCTGTGTTTCTCTCTCTCTCTCTGCTCTCCCCTACTCCTGTGCGCTCTCTCTCTCTCTCTCTCTCTCTCTCTCAAAAATAAACAAATATTTTTTAAATTAAAAAAATAAATCACTGTAGTATCATCAGTGGAAGTATAGACATATATAGGGAGTTATAAGATAAAGAAATAGATAAAATAAACAAGCAGGGATCTTTTTTATTTTGTGTGATTATACAAACTTTCTCAGATGCAGTAACATTTAAATCAAAATATATAATATAAAGCAAGAGTGGGTGTTTAAGAGGGAAAGACTGTATATTTGACGAATTCAAAGCAAATGTGGTTAGAGTATGGTGAAGTATGGGAAACAGGGCATGAGATGTTGAAGTAGAACGCAGGAAATAAAGCATGCAGGTCATGTTCATACTTAGTGGAAGGGAAACATTATGAGTACACTTTAAGAATGGGAGTAATGCAATCCAAACATATCTATATGAATCTTTCTGACTGCCTTGAGGATATTGGAATATTAGAAAGTCAAACAAAAAAAAATCCAGAAAACAAATACCCTAATAAATAAGGCAAAAGATCTGAAAGATACTTCACCAAAGAAGATCTATGATAAACACATGAAAAGACTCAAATTGTAATAAAAAAATAAAAATTACCCAAATGTACATCAACTGATAAACAGATAAAGAAGATTTGGTATATATTTAGTATATAATCTTGTCATTTGCAATGACATGGATGGAGCGAATGGGTATTAAACTAAGTGAAATAAGTCAGTCAGAGACTGACAAATACTATATGATTACATTCATATGTAGAATTTAAGAAACAAAACAGATAAACATAGGAGAGGGGGGAAAGAAGGAAAAAAATAGAGAGGAAAACAAACCATAAGAGACTCTTAAAAATAGAGAACAAACAGGTTTGATGAAGGGAGGTGGGGGAGGGCTGGGCTGGATGGGTGATGGGTATTAAGGAGGGAACTTGTTATGATAAGCACTAGGTGCTATATGTAAGGAATGAATAACTGAATTCTACTCTTAAAACCAATACTGCACATAATATTAACTGACTAGAATTGAAACAATCATTTGAAAACTAAAAAAAAAGGGAAATTAAAACCATAATCAGATACCACGATACACTTATTACAAAGGCTAAAATCCAAAAAAACAACAATACTTAATTTTGACAAGGATGTAGAACATAAGGAACTCCCATTCAGTGGCAGGGCAATGAAAAATTGAACTACTTTGGAAAAAAAGTTGGCAGAGTTTTATTGTTTTTTAGTTTTAAGTTGTGCATAGACTTGTACAACACAGCAATTGTAAACTTAGTTCCAAAGGAACTAAAAATTGAGATTCACACAAAAACCTGTACATGAAAGCTTATAGCAGCTTTATTCATAATCATTAAAAACTAGAAGCAACCAAATTCCTATCAACAGATGAATAAATTAGCTAATTGTGGTGCATGCACAGTATGCAATGCCATTCATGAATAAATAGGAACAAGATACTTCTTAAATGTGTTTTACTAAGTGAAAAATTCTTGGCCCAAAAGGTGACATATTACATGATCCCTCCCCCCTTTTTTGGGGATGACATTCTACATAAAGCAAAACTATGGGATGGAAAGCAGGTCAGTGGTTGCCAGGGATTAATGTGGTGGGGAGGTTGGCTCTAAAGAGGACAGACTGGGAACTTTTTTTATTTTATTTTTTGTATAATTTATTGTCAAATTAGCTAACATACCATGTATACAGTGCACTCTTGGCTTCAGGAGTAGAATCCCATGATTCATCACTTACATTAAACTCCCAGTGCTCATCTCAACAAGTTCCCTCCTCAATGCCCATCATCCATTTTTGCAAATATCCTCTCCCATTCCATTAGCTGCCTTTTAGTTTTGTTGGTTGTTTCCATAGATGTGCAGAAGTTTTTTATCTAGCTGAGATCCCAATTGTCCATTTCTTGCTTTTATTTCCCTTGCCTTTGGAGACTTGTCAAGTAAGTTGCTGTGGCTGAACTCAAAGAAGTTGTTACATGTTTTCTAGGATTTTGATGGCTTCCCATCTCAGTCTGAATTTGCTTTTGTGTATGGTGTAAGAACGTGGTCCGGTTTCATCCTTCTATGTGTTGCTGTCCAGCTCTCCCAGCACCATTTTGTCTTTTTTTTCCATTGGAAATTCTTTCTTGCTTTGTCAAAGATTAGTTGGCCATAGATTTGTGGGCCAAGTTCTGGATTCTCTATTCTATTCCATTGGTCTATGTGTCTGTTTTAGTACCAATACCACACTGTCTTGGTGATTACAGCTTTGTAGTATAGGCTTCTGTCCAGAATTGTGATGCCTCCAGCTTTGGCTTTCTTTTTCAACATTACTTTGGCTATTTGGGGTCTTTTGTGGTTCCATACAAATTTTAGGATTATTTGTTATAGCTGAGAAAAATGCTGCTGCTATTTTGCTTGAGATTGCATTGAATGTGTAGATTGCTTTGGGTAGTACCAACACTTTAACAAGATTTATTCTTCCAATCTAGGAGCAGGGAATGTTTTTCCATTTCTTTGTGTCTTCTTCAATTTCTTTCATAAGTCTTCCATAGTTTTCAGTGAACAGATCTTTTACTGCTTTGGTTAGGTTTATTCTTAAGCATTTTATAGTTCTTGGTGCAATTGTAAATGGGATCAATACCTTTTGTCTCATTCTATTGCTTCATTATTGCCATGTTGGATAAAGGATTAGTATCCAAAATCTATGAAGAACTTACCAAACATGGAAACTTTTAGAATTTAATTTAAATTTAAATTGCATGACACAACTTCATTGAAATAGCTGTGGTGGAGAAGGGCTGACCTAAGGAACTTTGGAAAGCAGTTTGATTGGGAACTGTAAGGGTAAAAATAAGAGGAACTGCTCATGAAAATTAGTCCTAAGAGCTCCAGAAAGAGTATATTTGAAAACTTTTTATACACTCCGAGAGTCAAAATATATTATATTTCTAAGGGGCACATGTTCCTTTTCAAAATCAATGAATTGGCTAGGTAAAATCATATTTACTATGTTAACAGAGTTAAACTACCTGAATAATAAATATAGCAGGCACTTAAAATTTCTGTGATGGTGTAATTCAATTTATTAAATGGTTTGATATATGAGAGGTTGATACTATCTATATTTATGTAGACAGCAAAGGAAGGATGGGAAAGTAATCTACCTACACTATCTTCGGCACAAATATCAGAACCTGGTAGACTACTGTTAACTCAAAAATCAATAAACAGGAAATCCAACAATTGAACTCAAAAGGTACTCTGTGACATGAAGACATACATTATCCTAAAACTACAAAGTAAAACAAATGTTGGATAAGTACTTACAACAGAAAATCAAAGAATAATCTAGGTTCTATATGCATTATAGAAAGAAAATAAAAGAAAGAAGGAAGGTAAGAAGGCAGGGAGGGAAGGATATCAAATAAATGTGAGTTGATAAAACCAGGGAATTAGGTAACATAAATGGTAGCAATGAAAATAATATGAAAAGGGATAAGGAAAACATTAAAAAGGAAAAACTACAGCCTATATTAAAAGCAATAATGATAAAACTTGAAATACAAACATTGAATTAGCAAACTAAAACCAGACTAGAAAAGATCTCAAGATAAAAAGAAAAAGAGAAGCAGAATGAATATTTTAAAACAGCAAAGGAAATGATAGACACAGGCAAATAAGAGAGTCAAACCAAATAAGAGGCTGTCTAAGAAGGAATCAGATTAGATTTAAAAATGCAATAGAAGTCATATCACTGGAAGAAAAAACAAAACATTTTCAGGTTCTTGACTAAATTAAGTATTAGAAACTTGTAGCAATTTGTACTGTATCATCATCACAACATAATATTTTTCCACTCTACCTAAACCACTTTGACAAGAAAAATCCAATATTACATTCATATCTTTACTACTATGATTAAAATATACACTGATTTATAACATAATAATAGAAACTGAGATAGTATAAAAAATAGCTGAAGGCTTATAATGTGCCAAGCACTGCATTACTTTATTTGATCTTTCTTACAAAACTAAGAAGTTGATACTTACTATACCTACATTATACATGAGCTATTAATATTTAAAGAGATCAAGTAACTTTTCCATGGTAAAATGACGAACGTGTAGTTAAGCTGCAGTTCAAACTTGTCTACTCTTAAATCAAAGCTTTGAAATTCTACTCTATCCTGTTCCTTGTATAAACTCTTTAAATATTAAGTACATTATCATTTCTCATTCATGCATATAAAAAGCTATTACTCATGCTGCTGTCTGGAATTTAGCTTATGTTTTTTAACTATATCAAATATTTTTCTTCAATATCTTATGTTGTATTTATGACTAGAAAATCCCTTGTCATCTGATTATGTTAATATCCATGTCAGATTTTTGGAAATATTTTAATATTTTATAGTCTAACTTATTTAAGAAAATCTACCTGATATTTATTTCAATGTATGCTGTGAAGTTGGGATACAAATTAATTATTAATAATGGATTAATTTTTCAGTGCTCTTTATTTTATCACATACGTATTCCCTGCCAGTTAGTAATTCTTGCACATAATTTATCAAATATTTTAAACACTAGAGTCAACAGGTATATATATATACATGTATATATATATATAATTAATCAAAACACTTACTGATGTGCTCCAATAGCTGTATAATGTATCTTTTAAACGTATTTGAGTATCTAGAAGACCAGATACACAGTTATGCTTTTCTTTTCAAAATATTTTGAGCTTACTCATCTGGCTTATTTTTCCAAGATAGGTCTGTATTAAAACCTGAAATAGAGCCTAACTACAGAACAAGTGCTCTTAAACTCTTTATTACATTGCTGTTTCTATGATAGGTAGATGATAGATAGATGTTGATTATATAAATTTCTATTAACATATATAAGCATATATATTAATATATAACTGTGTGTGTGTATATATATATATACACATATATATATATATACACACACATATATGAATTTTTTCAACTGGAATATCTATTGCATCCAGGAACACTTCTTGTGCCTCTTCCCAGTCACTACTCTTTTTTACAGAGAAGTAGCCATTACTGGTATCATGACTTCTAAAGCTGTAGATTAGTTTGGTCTGATTTTTAACATTGTCTATCTTATCTATATAAAACACATAATCTGTATTGAATTTTCTTGGGCTTCCAAAATAAAATGCCATGACTGGGTGGCTTAAACAACAAATATTTTTTTCCTCATAGTTTTGCAGGCCAGAAGTCCAAGATTAAAGAGTTTCTTTTGAGTTCTCTCTCCCTGCCTTATTGATGGCCATGTTCTCATTGTGTCCTCATATGATTTTTTTTCTGTGGTGTTCATTGATAGCTTATATAAATATTTATATATCTTGTTTAAGGCTTTTTTATTTTATATTTGGCTTCTTCAATACATTTATGAAGTTTGCAATTGTTTCTTTGTAGTTTCATTTAATTCATTTTCATTCTTGCATATTATTCCACTTTATTAATGAATCATTAATTTTTTAATTTTTTAAATATGTTCAATTCATAATATTTGGGGTTTCTTCCAATGATGGATAATAAGAATATTTCAAATATGTACATTCTCATACGAGACTTTTGGTAAGCATGTGTAAACTTCTTGTTGAGTTAATACATAAGATTGAAATTATTGATCAACCTCAGAAGATAAGCCAAACTGGTTTCCAAAATTGTAACAGTTGACACTCTCTCCAGTAGTGTATGAGAGTTCCATTTGTCTGCCAATCCTTGGTACCATCATTCTTATAGTTAGGTAGTAACTCAGTGGCAAGTGTGACATGCTATCTCATCCATCTCTCTTTTCAGTATTTTCTTTACTAGTAATGAGGTTGAGCATCTTTTCCTATGTTTATTAGCTAACTCGATGTCTTCTTTTGTTGAAGAGCCTATTCAGGTATTTTGTCAATCATTGCATTGGAAGTCTTTCTTTTTCTTGTAAATCCATAGGAGTCCTTTTTCATTTTGGATACTAATTCTATTACATAAATGAGATGTAAATGTACTGTTTGCCTTGTAGTTTGTTTTTTCACTCTCTTAATGGTATGTGTTGATGATCAGAAATGTAATGTAACGTATTTATCAACTTTCCCCCTTATGGTTAATGTTTTTTTGAGCTTTTGAGATGTTTCTCCTAATTCAAGGTTGTGAGAATACTTTTCCATTTCTTCAGAAGTTTTCTTTTTTTTGGCTTTTCACATTTAGAACTATATCTGTATAATTTATTAACCCAGTACCATTCACTGGAAAGGTCATCTCTAACCCCTGTTCTGCAAAGCTGCCTCTGTCATAAGGTAAGTGCTTAGACAGCTATCAAGCCACAAAAAGACAACAATGAATCTTAAATCAGACAGAAGTAAAATAAACCAGTCTGAAAAAGCTACATACTGTATAATTCCAATTATACAACTTTCCTAAAAGGCAAAAATATACAGATAGTAAAAAATCAATGGTTCCCAGGAGTTGAGGGACAAGGGGTGAAGTACAGGAGATATTTTAGGGCCGTGAAATCATTCTGTAGCATAAAAACTGTAATAATAAATACAACAAATCAAACATTGCTAGAACCATAGAACTTTATAGCATGAGTAAATTTTAATGTATGTAAGTTTAAAAATTGAGTACATCAGAGAATCCCAAGATGGAATTCAGAATAAAAGAATCTAAATATATTACAAATGTATGATACAACCTCACTGAAGAGGGTGGGGAAATAAGCTGATGACCTCAGTAACTTTGGAAATGAGCGGGGTTTATAAGACTGAAGCAAAAGGAAGATAATGAAAACATTTTACTGCAGACGGTAACATTTTTCTATCCTATGGTTACTGTTTAACAATTCTAAAAACACTGTAAGTCTGTACTTAAATTGAACAATTAAGTAAACAAGATGGTGAGAGATGGGTTTTCACTGGTGCAGTGGGAGGTTAGAGAAAACAAAGGCCAAGAGCTTAGAATGATTAGTGAGATAATGATTTAGAGTTTGATACATCAGTGTGAAGTCAGGTTCAGCATGACATAAAGATAGTTTCAAATGCAAATATTTAGATATATTAATATATACATGGGCTAGCATACACATATATGTCTCCTTGCTCTTTCAGCTGAGAGGGCCTAGAAGTAAGGATACCCTAGTCACAACAAGCACACCAAATGCCCAAATACTGGCTTCTGATACTACTCATTCTCCACTGACAGAAGCCAGAGCTCCTCAAAATGGACAATTTGAGAACCGGAGTAGGAAATATACAAGATGATCCTGGAGCATCTGTGGTGACAGAAAATAAGAAAGTGCCAACAAACAAACAAACAAACATATGACAAATAATAATGGAGTATGTTCAAGGGACAAAGGACTCAACAGAAAGAGCTTCCAGGGTCCCAAGACAGAACAATATGAGCAATCACATAAAGCAGTACTGAATGTTAACCTAAAGTTTAAAATACACACCCATGAGTCCATACTGAAGTAGACAAATGATTTAGTAAATTCATAAATAGAGAAGGGAAAAATCTCTCATTCAAAAGAATTTCAAATCATTGATGTAAACACTTTACTCTCAATAGAAGACAGTAGAGCTCCTCATTCCCTCAGTGTGAGCAGCACATACAGATTTTTCTCCCAGATAGCAGAGTGGAGGAAGGTGAAGGAAAAAGAGTAACTTTACAGTGCAGTAATCTGATGAGCACTACCTCGACCCAGGTGATATGATGGTAAGTCATATTGATATGAAGTGATGAAAATGACAATTCAACGTCTCTGGTCTTCCTCTTCACAACCTATAACCTCAGTCAAATCACAAGCAAAATTTCAGACAGTTGCCAAAAAAGGGAGAGTCTCCAAAATACCTTCCCAGTACTCCTCAAAACTGTCAAAGTCATCCGAAACAAGGAGAATCAGAAGAGCTGTCACAACCAAGAGGAGCTTAAGAAGACACAAATACTAAAAGGTAATGTGGTATTCTGAATGTAGTCCTGGAAGAGAAAAGGACATTAAGAAAAAGCCAGAACATGTGAATAAATTATGGACTTTAGTTTCTAATAATATATCAGTATTGGTTCATTAATTGTGACAAACGTGCTGTACTAATGTAAGATGTTTATAACAGAAGAAAGTGTGGGTGGGTTTATAGGAAGTCTGGTGCTATCTTTAATATAACTCTATAAATCTAAAAACATTCTAAAATAAAAAAAGTTTTTTAAAAAAGAAATGAAAAGAATGAGGAAGATATTTGTAAAATTAAACAGAATGATTTCCAGGATATATTTTTTGTGAAAAAGCAATTGTGAAATAGAATAGACAATATGCTATATTTTGGTTAAGGAAAGAGATGGGGCTTCTGGATGGCTCAGTCAGTTAAGCATCCGACTCTTGATTTCTGCTCAGGTCATGACCTCACAGTTCATGAGATCCACCCTCATGTCAGGCTCTGTGCTGACAGTATGGAGCCTGCCTTAAGACTCTCTCTCTCTCCCTCTCTGTTTGCCCCTCCCCTGCTTGTTCTTTCTTTCAAAATAAATAAACAAACTAAAAATAAAAGAGAGAGAAGCAGTAAATAATAATCATACTTTTGCTTGTCTCTATGAAAAGAAACATGAAAAGGATAAAGCACCCAACACTGATGTCAGTTATCTGCAAGGGGTGGGGTTGAAAAAGTAGATAAGAATGAGTGACACTTCTTGAAGTTACTTTTATTTTTAATAATGTTGACTTTTGGAAGCATATGAATTATACTGATATTTATTAAATTACAGTAATAATACGAAGGGGAAAAGCTACAAATGGAAGCAAAGAAGCAAATGAACCCAACTATACTTCAAATGACTAAGATACCCTAATGGAATAAATCTTTAAAAAAAATAACAAATGAGTTGACACAAAGACCTCAGTAAAAAATAAACAAAAAAATTTTAGTGATTTTAATCTTGTAGTTTATTCTACTGTGAAGAATTTATGCCAAACAATTTCAACTTTAATTTATACTATGTTCAGAAATCATACTTCATGAATTAACTTTTCAGAAGTTTGTTGAGACTTCTAAGGGCCCAATATGTTAAATTTTTAGCAAAAGTTTCAAAACAATATATATTATGCATTAAAATTTCCTGAATGATAATGGATGGGTTTTTTCTCTCTTCTTTCAATTTTTGCTTTATATGAATTATATCATTTATATGTATATATTATAAAATCTAGATTATAAATGTAAATGATACATGTTTATATATACATGTAACATCTATATATTATATATAATTGCACATAGAACTTGGCATTTAGAATTGTTATAGTTACTTGGTAAATCCATTCTTTACTATGCTGTGGCCTTTAAAGTCAGTCTCCTTTGTCTAATATTAATGTAGCAAATAGTAGTTTTCTATGGTTACTGTTTGCACGGGCTAAAAGTTTTCTTAAACTTTTAACCTATAGTCACCTATAGTGACCTTCTAAGATCATGTATTTGTTGATTTTTAATCTTGTTTGATAAATTTGAATTTAATTGAAGTAATTTTTTCATGGTAATTGTAAATTTGGATACTATTGAGTATTGAGTTTAACTCTCCATTTTACTATTGCTCCTAATTTGTACCAGTTATTTTTCTTGCCTATTGAGTTTAACTCTCCATTTTACTATTGCTCCTAATTTGTACCAGTTATTTTTCTTGCCTTCTTTTTCACAGATTAATTTTGTTAGAACATTTTCTTTCCTGTTAGCATGGCACCTATACACCTTTTACTGTTAACTTTATTGACTATCCAAGAGATCATAATATGCACCCTTACTTTATTAATTAGTGCAAGCGTTTTACAATAGTCCAACCCCATTTTTTCCTGATTTTATACTATAACTGTATATCTCAATTCTAGAACCATTTTAACATCCAGAACTTATTACTAATATTGCATTATTAGTTAACATCAATTTATGTTTACCCATATGTTTAACATTTCTGTTGTTCTTCATTCTTTTTTTTCCCCATAATATTTTATTGTCAAATTGTTTTCCATACAACACCCAGTGCTCTTCCCCATAAGTGCCCTCCTCCATCACCACCACCTCTTTTCCCCCTTCCCCTTCCCCTTCAACTCTCAGTTCATTCTCAGCATTCAGTAGTCTCTCAAATTTTACATCCCTCTCTCATTCTTAACTTTTCAGAAGTTTGTTGAAACTTCTATATCTCCAAGCCTCTAAATGGACTCTTTTTCAGACTGTCTCTAGAAAGTAGGCATGCTTACCTAATGAAGAGCCCAGGGAAAGCTTTGATTCTCTTTCTTCTGTGAAGAAAATATGAAATTACAGATTATGTATCAAATTCCCCCAATAAATATGACCCTCTATGTGTCAGGTTCTCACCAAATGAACTACCAACCAGCAGGTGTAGAGTTTGAAATTTCCTCCCCTACCACTTTTTCCAAGGAGATAAAAATATGGACAATATTTTTTAGCTGTACTGAGTCCAGAAAATAGAGACAAGAAGAAAGTTCTCCTCTTGATATTGTAATGTAATTTTTATTATTTTATGTATATTCTTTGGGAGAAGAAACTTTGCTTTATATATATATGTGTAAATTGTTGATGCCATGCTTGAAATAAAGAGATGAAAATACCAGTAAAAACAGCATACTCTTATTTAATTTACATTTAGAAACAAGCAAAACCCCTCAGATTAAAAAGCAGTTTCTTTTTTGATGTTTGTTTTTTGTCATTTTTAATAGTCAGCATGTCTGTGTCTGATGAGATTCCTGAAATATTAACGACTTTGATCTCTGCAGTCACTGTTGTTCCTGCTTAGCCTAACATTCCCAATCCGTGGAATCACAGGTGTTCATTGCTACAGGAAGAGCAGGTTACAGACCAGAACAAAAGTATCTGTTGAGTCGAATGGATTTTCAACTCACATCAAACACAATATACTGAAGGCAAACAATTTCTGATTTGCTATAACCAGGCACTTGAGAGAAAGAAAAGTTTGCTTTGAATTTCAAAAAGGGCTTGGTTCGGCTTGGCTTGACACCAATCAGCTCATAATACAGAACCTGAATTTTTGGATGATGAGACTATTAACAATCATAAAAGAACACAAGACAGGATATAGGATCAGTTTTCCTGCTGCCTATAGATATATATAGGCATCTATATATGACTCATTCAAATTTTTTTAATGTTTATTTATTTTTGAGACAGAGAGAGACAGAGTGCAAACAAGGGAAGGGCAGAGAGAGAGGGAGACACAGAATCTTAAACAGGCTTCAGACTCTGAGCTGTCAGCAAAGAGCCCACTGCGGGACTCAAACCCACGAACCGTGAAATCATGACCTGAGCTGAAGTTGGACGCTTAATCAATTGAGCCACCCAGGTGACCCAATATATGACTCATTTATATATGACTCAAAAAGTGGCTGAGTCGATAGAATATGAGAAAGGAGAAAAGGAATTGAACCAATCTGATCTGATATAGTCTTAGCCTTTTCTCATTTGGTATTTAATTTTTTACTATGAGGTCCTGGAATATAGAGACTGACGTGATAGGTTTAGGAATTTAGGGAAAAGAACCAGGCCCCCTTTGCCTGGAACCCTGGAAGTATGAAGACCCTCAATGGGCCATTCACCATGTTGATACGGCCACAACAGAGGAGAAATTTTGGTAAGGTAGGTCATGAAAGAATCTGACATTGTGTCTACTCCTTCTTCATCCTAAAATTTCCCCTGGGTTTTATATTGTTTGAAGGGTACCCATGTGCCCTGATGGAGGAGTCAGAAGAGAGCAGAGTGCTGGCTATCACGTGTCACTGAATGCATAGATTGATGGGAAGAAGACACCCTGTTTTGTGAAGGACCTATGCTTGCCAGAGTTAGAGATAGGCTGGAGGGTAGATTCACTTCTCCAGAGGCCTATGTCACTACTGTACGTCAAGGCAGACGCTTAGTTAGGTGACTCACATGCAGGCAGAGGTGGCCAAACTGTCAGGAACAAGCACAATGAACTGACCTTGCTGACAAGTATGATATTGTTACCACAGCGGTGGGTGCAGTGAGATCAAAGGCAAAACTAGGCAGAAATTATCTCCATGACTTTGGCCACAAAAATGACCAAGGAAGAAGACTTGAAATCACATGGCATTGCCAGTAACTATAATGTTACATAAGCTTCTGCTGAACACAGATTCCACCAAAGGCAAGGAAAAGTAAGAATTAGGGAAAGAAGCATAAAAATGTTATTTACTCCTAAGAGACTAAGTTAATCTGGAAGTAAACAAGTTACTTATAATAAGCTGGTTTAATATGATATTGCTGTGGGGCAGAAAATGGGATTCAGAAGCTACATGCATAATACTAACAGAGAAACAAACACAATTACATTTTTGCAGATTTCAGTGTTGAGATAATGAATTATAAATCTCTAAATCTAAAAGGAGGAACCAGCAATAAGTAACTCATTCTGTCTGTAGTAGACATATCATAAATAAAAAATGTCCTACAGCTTCCATACTGGAACCAATAGTAGAATATGACTATTTATCTTCAATTGACTTTCAAATTCAGGATAGTCTCACCTAACTACAGTGAGGGGAAAAATGGTAATTTATTCTGTTCTTCCTTTTTTCTCTCCACTATTATAGAATGCAATATAGTCATATGGAACTGCATGAAAATTATAGTCAGGATTGCTTAAATCTGTATTTTGTACCCTACATTTAAATTTTATTTAAATTTTTGCTCTATTCCTTGATTAAAAAAATCTATTGCACACCCTTGTTAGATTTACTAAATTTGAATACAAATCTTAAAGAAAAGAATAAACATACATCCAGTATTCCAACCAATTCAAATATCTTTTTCCACATTTACAACTGAGCAGAGAACATTAAATCAGCAGTAAATTTATGTCTCCCAGATCATTCCTCATCTTTGATTATATGTCATATTCTCTTTTCTGATTTCTGCAACTAATATTTTACTATTTGTCTGTCCACTTCCCTCATTCATCATTCTGATTTTTACTTTTTACGTCTACGGATTTTGATTCAAATTTGTTCCATGCCAAATGACATTTAAAGCCTGAAACAGAAATTGATCGTACAAAACATGTTTCATTTAATTTACTGTCAATAATCCCCACACTAATGGCTCAAAATAAGTTTACAATAAAAATCAAAGCAACACTTGAGTCTAACTGTTCAAATACACTTCATTGTAAAATAACTTAAAAATAATTTCTTGAAAATAAAGTAGTAGCAATATAAATTTAAAAATTAAGCTTTCCACACTTTCACTGGCTGAAGATAATAACTAGCATTATAGCAAGGCAAGGTCAGAATATTTGACAGAAGTTTATGCTTCAGGGGACCTTGGTGTCTCAGTCGGTTGAGCATCCAACTTTGGCTCAGGTCATGACCTCAAGGTTTGAGTCCTGCTCTGCATTGACAGTCTGGAGCCTATGTTGGATTTTCTCTCTTTTCCCCTCTTTCAGACCCTCCCAACCTTGTGTTTTCTCTCTCTAAAAATAAATAAATTTTAAAAATAAAAAAATTAAAAGAAGCCTATGCTTCTAAGCCTCCCCTGGCTCATGACTTCAGAAGATTCATATGCTTTAGAAGCTATTTTATAGGACTTAAGTTCTGTTTTCAAAACTGAGATCACTGAAGAAATTGCTATCCTATCTCTCCACAGAGATAGGCTTAAAGATTACAGAAACACAGACACAAAACTTTGCCCAAGGTGACATTTGAAGCTCCCTCCATGTCTAGATAAGCACTTGTTTAAGATCTCAAGGTCTATGCCCTATAGAACTGCATTTCCAGTGCCTGGTAACAGAACATAGTAGGTGGTTTCAATTAACATGTAAGAAGAATAGCAGAGAGTGACAAATTGAGAAGTGAAAGAGAGTGAAGAAAAAGGTCTATCCTACTTTTCAATCAATTTGAAAGAGAAAGAATAAGAGATGGAGTAGTAGCTTGAAAAAGGTGGTTTGTTAAGAATTGTACTAAGCCAGGCTAAGCTGCACTCCACTAATGGAACCCTAAGTTCTCATAGGCTTATAGCCACAAGGACGTTTTCTTGTAGCAACTGCCTTCTCAAAGGTTTCTAGCTTCTGGGTCACAGGAAAAGATGGAGTCTGGCAATAAAATGCTCATCAGATAATGCCTTATTTCACTTCTGTTTGTCACTCATTGTCTGTAACTCATTACCTGGTCCAACTAAACCAGCAAGAAACACAAAGTGAATCCTTATCATTTGACCTGTATCATGGAGAGCTATAAATATCTGAACACAGCACTAGATGTTACCACTAAGAACTTGGAAGGAAAAAAAAAATGGAGAGAAAATAAAAATAGAAAATGTGAGTGGAATTTTTGTTAGAACAAAGTACAAGAGGAGGGGAAGACATGAAATTTAGTGTCAAGATATAGAGGTCTGCTTTCTTGGATAGGACAGAACATAATGAAAAAAAAAAACGAGTTTAAAGGTGGAGGGATTAGAAGTAGAGAATATCTTAACACTCTCAGTGTTTCCTATGAAAGAAGAAGATTTTGACTTAGAATAAGGGGAGTAATTAGGAAATAAGTCACTTAAAATACTGGTAAAGGTTTGGAAAATTGTAAAACATTGATGGGGTAGAACAAATAAGGAATGTTAAACAATACTCAGTACTGGGGATTCACCTGAGGTTTGGGACCATACTTCCCATAGGCTGAAATCTTCAGTTTTAAGATAGGTGGCCCAGAAGCAGAAGCAAAGAAAACAGCAAGTTATATTTATTCACAGCTCAAAACTGAAATGGCGAAAGCAAATAATATGCGAGGGTTGGGGTAAAATGCTTTGAAATTATAGATCGTAACTGCCAAGTTTCTGGAAAAGAAAGAGAAGAATGGTAGATGCTTAGAGATTGGAAAACAGAAGATCCTGGGAGTGAAGGTTTCAATCAGATCAAAAAAAAAAAGGTTATCTGGGGGCAAAGAGAGCAAGAGTAAAATGATGGAAAATCATGATTCGTTTACATATAAATTAATCATGATAATAAAATTTGCCAACACACAGCTCCCAAATTCTTTGGCCTAACATAATACGCATTTTCTTCTCTCACACTCAATGGTTAATGGTGGTGTTCCCAAGTGAGACAGATTTTCTGGGCAGCTTTTGCTAAGCAGTAAACTAAAGGGGTCCAGACTCCTTCCTATTTGTGACCCAACCAATTCATGATACTTTGCTTTCAATCATGAAGGCAGGGAAGAGAGAGCACAGAAGATCACAAAGGCTATTATTATATTAGGACAGGTTTATATAATTTCTGCCTATAATTCTTGAGCCAGATCTATTTATCTTCACCTAAAGTAAATATATTCATAAATGTAGTCTTCTTATTTTCTAAGAAGAAAAATGAAAAATGGTGTTGTAAACAGAGTATTTTCTATTCCATGTCCTCCTTCTGGTCATAAACCATGACCCAGCCTTTCCTACATGTAGAAGACCCTCACAGTCTTAAAGGAGACACCTCAAGTCGCCGTAGTCGACCCAAAGTTCAAGATTTCTTATTTTTTCCCAAACTTTCATATCAAATTTATATGTTGCTCTTCTTTGTTCAGTAATCTAGAAACTTCAAAGAAAGCTTATTTGCCCATATCCTCCTCTACATTCATGAACATTCACAGACTCAATAAACAATGGTGGAGTAGGGATGAATCTACTATAATATTTTCTTTAGAAAATTAAGACTGGAAGACACCTTACAGTTATTGGTCCATGACATTTATGAAATCCCACTAAAAAGACATCAAGAATGCTCCCCACCCTGAGGTTGAGGACGATCTATAATAATGCTTTGATTCCGCTAACTGGAAGAAACACTTTGACCCATTGTCTCAATGACCCCTGGCCCTTCCCTGGAATAGCTTTCTTCTTGTCCATTATTTACCTTGGTCATACATCATATGTGTGTGTGTGAATGGCATCTTCACTTCAGGACCATCAAGTTTTAAAAGCCTGAAGCTACTCATGGAAAGTTACAGGCCTAAGGGATTTTTAAACTTGAAGAATTAAAAGCTTTATTAAATCAGGCATACTTTTTTTTCCTTTTGCAGTATGACTCACTCACACCAATGGGCTTCTGATCTATTTGCTTTTAGCCTCTGCCATGTGCTGGTAAACACACCCAAAGTTTTGCTTAGACCATTCCAGACTCCCAATCTTGACCCTTTTTTCTACTTTCATTCTCTCTCTGTGAAATTAATAGCAGCTATTTTAAAGTATCTAGAATAATAATTAGGAAGCCCACAACTTTAGCTTGATCTTTTCCCTGAGTCACTTTATTAGTTTGTTTGGCTGAGATGGTTTACCTAGTTTTTGTTTCGCAAAGCCTTTAAAAATAGTATTTCTTAATATATAAGGGCTGGAAGATGTTGATATCAACTCAATGAAGCTCAAAATGTCTGTACTCTCTCTGTGACCTTTTATATCTGCATGTAAACTGGTCACTTATCTCCCAAGCTCAGGTCTTGCCTTTGTTAGCCTATCAAATGAAGACAGCAATAATCACTGTACATTATTCTGTTTCTTTCTTACCGGGAGTTAACAGATAAGTACTCCAATAAACTGCCTCCAGAATTACTTCAGGCAACAATTTTGCCAATATTGTTTTCTACAGTCTCTACTATTAGATTGCAATGTTTCCAAAATCCATTATCAATGTTCTTGCTGTTGTAGGAATGCTCTACTTCAAACTACCAGTTTCTATCATTCTCACCAAAATTAATGCCTACCCCAAATCTCAGTGACTTGTCAGAAGTAAAAGTGTGTATATACATGTGGATGTATATACGTGCACACACACATATGTATGCACACACAGAATACATGCATACACACACACACACACACACACACACACACA